>NW_024420310.1:221616-272501 GCF_014898765.1 Herpailurus yagouaroundi | reverse complement strand
CGACGCTGAACATCTTTTCATGTGCCTGTTGGCCATCCGGATGTCTTCTTTAGAGAAGTGTCTATTCATGTTTTCTGCCCATTTCTTCACTGGGTTATTTGCTTTTCGGGTGTGGAGTTTGGTGAGCTCTTTATAGATTTTGGATACTAGCCCTTTGTCCGATATGTCATTTGCAAATATCTTTTCCCATTCCGTTGGTTGCCTTTTAGTTTTGTTGGTTGTTTCCTTTGCTGTGCAGAAGCTTTTTATCTTCATAAGGTCCCAGTAATTCACTTTTGCTTTTAATTCCCTTGCCTTTGGGGATGTGTCGAGTAAGAGATTGCTACGGCTGAGGTCAGAGAGGTCTTTTCCTGCTTTCTCCTCTAAGGTTTTGATGGTTTCCTGTCTCACATTCAGGTCCTTTATCCATTTTGAGTTTATTTTTGTGAATGGTGTGAGAAAGTGGTCTAGTTTCAACCTTCTGCATGTTGCTGTCCAGTTCTCCCAGCACCATTTGTTAAAGAGACTGTCTTTTTTCCATTGGATGTTCTTTCCTGCTTTGTCAAAGATGAGTTGGCCATACGTTTGTGGGTCTAGTTCTGGGGTTTCTATTCTATTCCATTGGTCTGTGTGTCTGTTTTTGTGCCAATACCATGCTGTCTTGATGATGACAGCTTTGTAGTAGAGGCTAAAGTCTGGGATTGTGATGCCTCCTGCTTTGGTCTTCTTCTTCAAAATTACTTTGGCTATTCGGGGCCTTTTGTGGTTCCATATGAATTTTAGGATTGCTTGTTCTAGTTTCGAGAAGAATGCTGGTGCAATTTTGATTGGGATTGCATTGAATGTGTAGATAGCTTTGGGTAGTATTGACATTTTGACAATATTTATTCTTCCAATCCATGAGCAGGGAATGTCTTTCCATTTCTTTAAATCTTCTTCAATTACCTTCATAAGCTTTCTATAGTTTTCAGCATACAGATCCTTTACATCTTTGGTTAGATTTATTCCTAGGTATTTTATGCTTCTTGGTGCAATTGTTAATGGGATCAGTTTCTTTATTTGTCTTTCTGTTGCTTCATTGTTAGTGTATAAGAATGCAACTGATTTCTGTACATTGATTTTGTATCCTGCAACTTTGCTGAATTCATGTATCAGTTCTAGCAGACTTTTGGTGGAGTCTATCGGATTTTCCATGTATAATATCATGTCATCTGCAAAAAGCGAAAGCTTGACTTCATCTTTGCCAATTTTGATGCCTTTGATTTCCTTTTGTTTTCTGATTGCTGATGCTAGAACTTCCAGAACTATGTTAAACAACAGCGGTGAGAGTGGGCATCCCTGTCATGTTCCTGATCTCAGGGAAAAAGCTCTCAGTTTTTCCCCGTTGAGGATGATGTTAGCTGTGGGCTTTTCATAAATGGCTTTTATGATCTTTAAGTATGTTCCTTCTATCCCGACTTTCTCAAGGGTTTTTATTAAGAAAGGGTGCTGGATTTTGTCAAAGGCCTTTTCTGCATCGATTGACAGGATCATATGGTTTTTCTCTTTTTTGTTGTTAATGTGATGCATCACGTTGGTTGATTTGCGAATGTTGAACCAGCCCTGCATCCCAGGAATGAATCCCACTTGATCATGGTGAATAATTCTTTTTATATGCCGTTGAATTCGATTTGCTAGTATCTTATTGAGAATTTTGGCATCCATATTCATCAGGGATATTGGCCTGTAGTTCTCTTTTTTTACTGGGTCTCTGTCTGGTTTAGGAATCAAAGTAATACTGGCTTCATAGAATGAGTCTGGAAGTTTTCCTTCCCTTTCTATTTCTTGGAATAGCTTGAGAAGGATAGGTATTATCTCTGCTTTAAACGTCTGGTAGAACTCCCCTGGGAAGCCATCTGGTCCTGGACTCTTATTTGTTGGGAGATTTTTGGTAACCGATTCGATTTCTTCGCTGGTTATGGGTCTGTTCAAGCTTTCCATTTCCTCCTGATTGAGTTTTGGAAGAGTGTGGGTGTTCAGGAATTTGTCCATTTCTTCCAGGTTGTCCAATTTGTTGGCATATAATTTTTCATAGTATTCCCTGATAATTGTTTGTATCTCTGAGGGATTGGTTGTCATAATTCCATTTTCATTCATGATTTGATCTATTTGGGTCATCTCCCTTTTCTTTTTGAGAAGCCTGGCTAGAGGTTTGTCAATTTTGTTTATTTTTTCAAAAAACCAACTCTTGGTTTCGTTGATCTGCTCTACAGTTTTTTTAGATTCTATATTGTTTATTTCTGCTCTGATCTTTATTATTTCTCTTCTTCTGCTGGGTTTAGGCTGCCTTTGCTGTTCTGCTTCTATTTCCTTTAGGTGTGCTGTTAGATTTTGTATTTGGGATTTTTCTTGTTTCTTGAGATAGGCCTGGATTGCAATGTATTTTCCTCTCAGGACTGCCTTCGCTGCGTCCCAAAGCGTTTGGATTGTTGTATTTTCATTTTCGTTTGTTTCCATATATTTTTTAATTTCTTCTCTAATTGCCTGGTTGACCCACTCATTCGTTAGTAGGGTGTTCTTTAACCTCCATGCTTTGGGAGGTTTTCCAGACTTTTTTCTGTGGTTGATTTCAAGCTTCATAGCATTGTGGTCTGAAAGTATGCATGGTATGATTTCAATTCTGGTAAACTTATGAAGGGCTGTTTTGTGACCCAGTATATGATCTATCTTGGAGAATGTTCCATGTGCACTCGAGAAGAAAGTATATTCTGTTGCTTTGGGATGCAGAGTTCTAAATATATCTGTCAAGTCCATCTGATCCAATGTCTCATTCAGGGCCCTTGTTTCTTTATTGACCGTGTGTCTAGATGATCTATCCATTTTTGTAAGTGGGGTGTTAAAGTCCCCTGCAATTACCACATTCTTATCAATAAGGTTGCTTATGTTAATGAGTAATTGTTTTATATATTTGGGCGCTCCGGTATTCGGTGCATAGACATTTATAATTGTTAGTTCTTCCTGATGGATAGACCCTGTCACTATTATATAATGTCCTTCTTCATCTCTTGTTACAGCCTTTAATTTAAAGTCTAGTTTGTCTGATATAAGTATGGCTACTCCAGCTTTCTTTTGGCTTCCAGTAGCATGATAAATAGTTCTCCATCCCCTCACTCTCAATCTAAAGGTGTCCTCAGGTCTAAAATGAGTCTCTTGTAGACAGCAAATAGATGGGTCTTGTTTTTTTATCCATTCTGATACCCTATGTCTTTTGGTTGGCGCATTTAATCCATTTACATTCAGTGTTATTATAGAAAGATATGGGTTTAGAGTCATTGTGATGTCTGTATGTTTTATGCTTGTAGCGATGTCTCTGGTACTTTGTCTCACAGGGTCCCCCTTAGGATCTCTTGTAGGGCTGGTTTAGTGGTGACAAATTCCTTCAGTTTTTGTTTGTTTGGGAAGACCTTTATCTCTCCTTCTATTCTAAATGACAGACTTGCTGGATAAAGGATTCTCGGCTGCATATTTTTTCTGTCTAGCACACTGAAAATCTCGTGCCAATTCTTTCTGGCCTGCCAAGTTTCAAAAGAGAGATCAGTCACGAGTCTTATAGGTCTCCCTTTATATGTGAGGGCACGTTTACCCCTTGCTGCTTTCAGAATTTTCTCTTTATCCTTGTATTTTGCCAGTTTCACTATGATATGTCGTGCAGAAGATCGATTCAAGTTACGTCTGAAGGGAGTTCTCTGTGCCTCTTGGATTTCAATGCCTTTTTCCTTCCCCACTTCAGGGAAGTTCTCAGCTATTATTTCTTCAAGTACCCCTTCAGCACCTTTCCCTCTCTCTTCCTCCTCTGGGATACCAATGATGCGTATATTATTTCTTTTTAGTGTATCACTTAGTTCTCTAATTTTCCCCTCATACTCCTGGATTTTTTTATCTCTCTTTTTCTCAGCTTCCTCTTTTTCCATAACTTTATCTTCTAGTTCACCTATTCTCTCCTCTGCCTCTTCAATCCAAGCCGTGGTGGTTTCCATTTTGTTATGCATTTCATTTAAAGCGTTTTCAGCTCCTCGTGACTGTTCCTTAGTCCCTTGATCTCTGTAGCAAGAGATTCTCTGCTGTCAGCTATACTGTTTTCAAGCCCAGCGATTAGTTTTATGACTATTATTCTAAATTCACTTTCTGTTATATTATTTAAATCCTTTTTGATCAGCTCATTAGCTGTTGTTATTTCCTGGAGATTCTTCTGAGGGGAATTCTTCCGCTTGGTCATTTTGGATAGTCCCTGGCGTGGTGAGGACCTGCAGGGCACTTCCCCTGTGCTGTGGTGTATAACTGGAGTTGGTGGGCGGAGCCGCAGTCAGACCTGATGTCTGCCCCCAGCCCACCGCTGTGTCCACAGTCAGACTGGTGTGTGCCTTCTCTTCCCCTCTCCTAGGGGCGGGATTCACCGTGGGGTGGGGTGGCCTGTCTGGGCTACTTGCACACTGCCAGGCTTGTGATGCTGGGGATCTGGCGTCTTAGCTGGGGTGGGTAGGCAAGGTGCACAGGGACAGGAGGGGCAGGCTTAGCTTGCTTCTCCTTAGGTGATCCACTTCAGGAGGGGCCCTGTGGCAGCAGGAGGGAGTCAGATCCGCTGCCGGAGGTTTGGCTCCGCAGAAGCGCAGAGTTGGGTGTTTGCGCGGAGCGAGCAAGTTCCCTGGCAGGAACTGGTTCTCTTTGGGATTTTGGCTGGGGGATGGGCGGCGGAGATGGCGCTGGCGAGCGCCTTTGTTCCCCACCAAACTGATTTCTGTCGTCCGGGGGCTCAGCAGCTCTCCTTCCCTTTGTCTTCCAGCCTTCCCGCTTTCCGAGCAGAGCTGTTAACTTATGCCCTCCCAGCCGCTAAGTCGCGCTTGCTGTCGGAACACAGTCCGTCAGGCCCCTCCGCTTTTTGCAAGCCAGACTCGGGGGCTCTGCTTGGCCGGCGAGCCGCCCCTCCGCCCCGGCTCCCTCCCGCCAGTCCGTGGAGCGCGCACCGCCTCGCCGCCCTTCCTACCCTCTTCCGTGGGCCTCGCCGCCCTTCCTACCCTCTTCCGTGGGCCTCTTGTCTGCGCTTGGCTCCGGCGACTCGGTTCTGCTAATCCTCTGGCGGTTTTCTGGGTTATTTAGGCAGGTGTAGGTGGAATCTAAGTGATCAGCAGGACGCGCGGTGAGCCCAGCGTCCTCCTACGCCGCCATCCTCCAGAAAAATGTGTTATTATTTAATGATAACAGGAAAAATGGATCAGGAAGATGTAAATATCATGAGAACAGACCTATAAAGCTGTAAATAATAGAACCACAGAGAAAAGACATGTCAAAAATTTTAGTTGTTAATATGAACACATTTCTATTGGGAATTGCTGGACAAGTATACAGAAATCCCTTGATGAATTGGAAGATTAAAATAATACCGGTAAGGGAGGTGATAAAAAGTAGTAACTAAAAGCATAGATTCTGAAGACAGACAGCCTGGGTTGAAATCCCATCTCTACTCTCTGCTAGCCGAGTGACTTTGGGAAAATTATTTAACGTTTCTTTGCCTCAGTGTTTTTTCTTTTTCCTTCGTGAAATTGGGTTTTGGTGAGGAACGAATGAGTTATATTTAAACTGTTTAGACAGTATCAGATGCACATTAATTATCAATAAATATGTATTGATTTATACCCAACAGAGAGTAAACAGTATTTTTATAGTTAGATGTAATGAGCATATAACATTGTATTAGTTGTAGGTATACAAGAATATATGTTATTTTTAACACAAATGGAACATTCACAAATTCAAGCATGACACAAAAGAAATCTAAAGTTCTTAAAAAAAATTTTTTTTTAAATGTTTATTTTTGACACAGAGAGAGAGACAGAGCATGAGCAGGGGAGGGGCAGAGAGAGAGGGAGACACAGAATCCGAAGCAGGCTCCAGGCTCTGAGCTGTCAGCATAGAGCCTGACGTGGGGCTCGAACTCACAGACCACGAGATTATGACCCGAGCCGAAGTCAGAACCTCAACCGGCTGAGCCATCCAGGTGCCCCAAGAAATCTAAATAAGTTCTAAAGAATCAGCATCATACAGGATATAATCCCCTGACCACAATGAAATTAAAATCAGGTATCAATCAAAGGAGACAACTTAAAAAGGCCTTGTCTGAAAAAATATGCTAATAACATTTAAATTTAAAAGTGTAAATAAGGGAAATAATGGAATACTTCAGTGGGAGTGATGATAAAAACAATACGTGTCAAAATGTGCGGATGACAGTGAACACAGAACTTGGGATGTGTGTGTGTGTGTGTGTGTGTGTGTGTGTGTAGTGAACTTCCATGGAAAAGGAATTGGACTCTTACTTCCGGGGCTGGACTTGATGTTAGTATACAGCACACTGACACAATGCCACAGTTACTGAGCAACAGGGATTATTTTTCCCTTGCTGGAATTCCCGTGTCTGCCGTCATAGACACAAGTTGCATAGTTTATCTGTGTGCTATGTTCTAATTCTGTATAAATAGGAGTGTTGCTAACAATGCAGCCTGAATTGGCAAGGGGGGACTTTGGTTGTATATTGTGTCTCTTTTGTCATAAAATTAGGGAGTAATATAAATTGAAATTTTCCATTATGAAGTTGAACTTTACTGATACTGTTGTCACATCCCTGCTTGCCACTGTCTTTTACAAAATATTCAACCACTGGCTATTGTCTCACTTTTCTGTTCACGTATTAAGTTTTATTTGGGGGGGGTGTTTTTAATTTGTGTGGAGTCTGTGTAAAGGTAGCTGAAAGGATAAAGAAGTGAGGTGTGTGCCAGCAAAGTGGACTTTTACTAGGAGTGTATTTCAAACTAGTGTCAAGGTGGTGAAGTTTTGGGGTGATGGGGGGTTCATGGGTCTGGAGCCGACAGCCAAGAAAGAAATCTTGAAGCCTTCTTTGGTGCAAAAAGGTGATTTTTTTAAAGGAGGGGGCCAGGACCCATGGGCAGGAAGAGCTGCACTGGGGTGGTGACGGGTAACTCATTATATACCTCCAGCTTGGGAGGGGGTCAGGGACAGAGTAAGTCTCTAAGGAATTCCGGAAGCCAGGTTTCCAGGACCTGGAGGGGCTAGCTGTTGCTAGGGAAACGCCATTTATTATCATTTAATAAAGCCTTAGTCATGAGACCCTTCAGATGTATATGGGGGTGTGCATAAGCTTGGGGGTATTATCATTGCCTGCACGTATCTTGGGGGCAGTTGAGGTAAAGGAAGTAGAGTTACAAAATCCCCGAGGTTGAGATAACGTTGAGCTAAGGTTCTCTTTTGCCCCCAGCAAAGTGTCATCCCTGAGGCAGCTGAGCTCCTAGAGGGAGGTCACTCTGCCGGTCTTGAGGACTTGTCAATGGGCTGTAGGCAGTAGGGGAGTTTAATTTTTCATTTGTCTTAGTTTCCCACATCACCCTGGCAAGCAGTTAAACCCCTTTTCTTTGTTCTTGGGTAGCCAGGAGTGTCCGAGGAGTATCACACATACTCCACTGGCGGGAGGGGAAGGGCGGGGCGTGTGCCAGCCTGTATTTTGCCCTCAGCTTGCCCCATGCTCCCTCATCAAAGGATAAAACATAGCTGGACCCTAGTTAAAGGTAATGACAGATTTTAACCAGAAGCATACTTGTGTAGTAGATAAGAAAGTCCAGCATGAACAGAACTCAACTTCAATTTGTACAGAGATGATAGGGTGTTGTAAAGGGAGAAGGAAGGAGGAGTGAAGGGAGATGGTGGAGTCGTGAGCTAGGGAAGCTGGAAATTACAAAACGTAGGAAGCTGGGGATGGTCCTTGTGAAACCTACCTGGGTTTGCCGACTGGTGCTTGTCAGAGTAAGGCTCCTCCCCTCCCGCAGAGTCTGGGAGACAGGCTCGGTCTTCAGGTGTTGGCTGGCACAAACTGTGTATTCTTTTGGCAGCCTTGACTTTTCCCAGGCAGGCACTTTAAGGAGGGCTGGTGTCATGGCCGGGGTCGTGGCCTTAGGCTGTTAGATGCTATGTTAATAGTTGTTCAAGTCTTCTGCGTGTGTGAGAGATGAACAAAATCATTTGTGTTGAGATCACTTATTATCAAAGTGATCATAAGACAAAATAGATCAGGAATGCTGTTCTAAGGTAGAAAACACAGAGGCTTAATAGATAACCTGCCTCCAGTATTTCCCCCTCAAATCCTTTCTCCATATTGTCAATTTAGTAGTCTGTCTAAACCTATGACCATGTCACCCCTTTTCTTAAAGCATGATGTATATTTGTTGTGTGTATACTTAGACCGTGGCAGTGCGAAACTGCTTTTTCACCTTCAGATTACCAATCCGTAACACATAGTAGGTATTCACTCCATGTTTATTGCATAGAATTGATTGGAATAAAAGTTCACCGTTTGTTTATGCAGAAAGACTGCCATCCAAAACATGACTGCCGTGGACAAAGGAGGGAACACTTGGGGTCATAAATCCTTAGAGGTCACATTTCCTTGGGGAGGGTTTCCTGTCTCAAAATGCATTTCCTTATAAGCATTTTGACTTAACTTTCCTTCTTATCCTAGAATTCTCATCTTCACAAAATCCTATTGCTCATCCAAAAGAGCTCACTTATTCTTTAATTTTCTTTTTCAAAAGAGGTCATTTAAAGACTAAAGTTGCTAAAGGAAAATGATGTCCTAATAGTTACATTTGAGTGGGTTTCAGCAATCTTATGCTTTCCTCTGCCTGTGTCTTGTTTAGACCACTTAAGTGAAAGTGAATGGGCTGGTAGATGATGATGATTAATAGATAGATAGATAGATAGATAGATAGATAGATAGATAGGCAGGGCAACTAACAGAGAGATGTACAGGCAGATTGTCCTGAAAATTTATGCCGTGAATAATCCTAAAGAGCAATTAATCCAGAAATTGCTTAGTTATGAATCACTGAATAATGTTCCTAGTTAAATTATTTCCTTCATCGAATTTTTGTTTTCCTTCGGCTCTTAGTTACATTTGTTTGCATTCTCCGGCCCAAGAGAGAAGCAGCATAGGTGGCCACTCAGTAGCACAGGGAGTGAGTTGACTCTTCAATCCACAGACTTCACTTAATGAAAGCAAATATTCACAGACCCTAATGAATAGCCATGGGAATTGCATTGCTGGAATTCTAAATATAAAAGTGCTTCTTTAGAATGGGAGTGATGGCAAAACAGCACACCTAAGGTACAAACCCAGAGCAGAGCGGTATTTCCCTGGCATGTAACAAATGGTGTTATAACAAAATGGTGTGTTAAACCTACATTAAAAAAGAACATTCTATCTACCTTTCTCTCTGGGTTTCTTTGTAGTTTAAAGGCAGGGGACCATATGAAGAAAGCTTATTTTAAAAGCTACGTATCTTTTCATCTAAGGGCTTATTAAAAACACGAACAAATGGGGGCACCTGGGTGGCTTAATCGGTTAAGCGTCCGGCTTCGGCTCGGGTCATGATCTCACTGCGTGTGTGTTCGAGCCCTGTGTGGGGCTCTGTGCTGACAGCTGAGAGCCTGGAGTCTGTTTCAGATTCTGTGTCTCCCTCCCGCTCTGCCTCTCCCCCACTTACTCTCTCTTTCTTTCTTTCTCTCAAAAATAAACAAACATTTAAAAAATATTAAAAAGTTGCTTCTAACAAATAGGAACAAATATTGGAAAGGTAAGGATACTGGCCCTGGACATGTGTATCAACATTTAAGTCACTAGGAAGATATCAACTTCTCTCTGGCATGGATTTGGTACAAATGGCACATTTCTGGAGACTCAACAACTTGTATAAATCCATAATAGATTCAAGAAAGGGAAAATAACATTTCTTCAGTGTCTTGTTAGCTACTTACCGGGAAATAACTTCTGGAAAAAACTCCTTTCCTTTTGCGAACAACTTCCCAGAAGCACAATAATCCCCAAAGGACACTGTGAAAACAGGTGAGCTCCAGGATGCCTGCTAGTAAAAGGTGGCTCCCTGGTATTTTAACCATATGTCAGCATGGGAGGGAGCAGAGCTGCGGTGTCTCCCAGCACCAATTATGGTCACATGGCTAACATTCACTGAACATTGACCATGGGCAAGAAGTCCTCTGCTAAATGCTTTATATGAACCTATAGTGAGTGCTCAGGAAATATTTGTTGACTTGTATGAGTATCATATTTAAGCATTTTTACTACCTGAAGGAACATAAATCTGATCATTATAACAATATATTAATAAAGATTTTGCTATCAGCATCTTCCAAATCAGCCCACTGGTGTCCAGAGAGATGAAGGCACTTGCCCAAGGTCAAGTAGCTTGTAAACCAATGATCTATTTTAAACTTTACAACTCCATCAGGTTGGGATTATTATCTCCCTTTTATATATGAAGGAATTGAGGCTCGGGGTGCTTAAGAAACTTGCTTAGTCACTCAGATAACAAATGGATGAGCTGAGATATAAAGCAGATGTGTCTGAGGCTAAAGATTATATTTAAACCCTAGACTATAGAATGATTTAGTAAACTAAGCTATTGCCTACATGCCCACATCTTTCCCTAAATTGCCTTTCAATAGTCTCCATAACAGTGGGCATCTCTTGTATCTTTACTGAAATCCCCACAATTTCTAGCTGATTACAAAACAGATGAAGGCACATTATTTGTAGAATGTTCCAGTTTAAATGCTTGAGTATTGTGATGGTTAATTTTATGTGTCAACTTGACCAGGCTAAAGTATGCCCAGATAGCTGGTAAAATGTTATTTCTAGGTATGTCTATGAAGGTGTTTCCAGAGGAGGTTAGCATTTGAATCAGTAGATTAAGTAAAGATCATCACCCTCAGCAATGGACATCTTCCCATTCATTGAGGGCTGAAACAGAATAAAAAGGCAGAGGAAGGACAGATTTGCTCCTTTTTCTTGAGCTGGGACATCCATCTTGTCCTGCCATCGAATATCTGAACTCCTGGTTGTTAGGCCTTTGGACTCAGTTCTGAATTATACAACTGGCTTCCTCCTCCTCCATTTTGCAGGTGGCAGATTATGAGGCCTCTTGGCCTTAATAACTGCATGAACCAATTCACATAATGTTATATGAATTGGAGATATGTCTGTGTCAATATCGATATCGACATAGATATCTCCATCTACTTCTCTGGAGAATCCTGAGAATGTAAGTATTACCTGGGAAAACACGTCGGCCAAGCTGTGCCATCAGACCGGCTAGTTTTTACATTGGACCTGAAGGGATGATGGTACATGCAATGTTTACATTTGGGGATATAACAAATATAAAGAAGACAATGTAAGAGCTCCTGGGTGGCTCAGTCGGTTAAGTGTCTTGACTTTGGCTCAGGTCATGAGCTCACGTTCCGTGAGTTCGAGCCGCGCGTCGGCTCTGTGCTGACAGCTCAGAGCCTGGAGCCTGCTTCGGATTCTGTGTCTCCCTCTCTCTCTGCTCCTCTCCCACTCACGCTCTGTCCCTTCTCTCAAAAACAAATGTTAAAAAAAACAATTTAGAATGCCACTGTAAAAAGAACTGATGACAGTCTAAATTGGTGCAGTTTGGAAGGGAAAGAATTCACAGGAGAAACATGATAAAAACTATGTGAAAAGCATTATAATGTGAGTATGTATAATTCTGAGGTATCTGACTTCCCCATATGCTAAATTGAGGTGTGCATAATGACTGAGATTTAAAAAATCAAGGGTTTTTCCTCTTTTAAAAAAGTAATTTGCTTGTGCTACCTTTGAGGCTAAATAAATAAAACCAAGTGTGACCTTATCATAAAGTTATTTACATCATTTATCTTAAAGATGGTCTCCATTGGGAGGAAAAAGAGATTGAATCCATAATATTTTAATCTATTGCTGTTGGTGTGCATAAGTCACATATTTCTATGTCTAGTGTTTGCATATTGATTGTAGCTTGACCTTAACAATTTATCATTTAGCCTCGTACCATCACCCTCCATGATAGATGTTACAGCTAAGGGTCTAGCCGCAATTTCATTATAGACCCCACATTTCGGGGTTTCATAAATAAGCAGTCAAAATCTACTGCAGGCTATGAGGTGTTTTAGTTTGCATATCCATATTATCATTTTAGTTCCAGATTGTGGCTTCCATCCATCATTCATAGAATCGTTTTTCATTTTCAGAGGCATTTCCTATAGGAATCCATTTTAATGGCCATCAAGTGAGGAGGAAACTTGCAACAAGAAGGGAAAGGTGTTAAATCCCATTTCTTCCTACCGATATAAATAAATAAATCGAATGAATTAATGAATAATACAAATTCTACTCTGATATACATAAAGTTTACAAGAGCTTATAGAATTAAATAAGCAAGCATATAAACTGTTTATTAGTAGTCATACACAGTAAATGTATGCTTACTGAATAAGTGACAAGTAAGTTAAATATTGTGGAAGATAATAAATTTTAAGAGCATGCCCATGCGCTCAATCAGCTTATCGTCTAACAGGGGAGATAAAATACAGAGAGAATAATTATGGAGAAAAAATAATTCTGGAATAGGATGTAATACTTTCCCCTTCTCTTTGCATGTTAAGTGTCAAATGAGTAGTACTAGAAGAGTTTTGAGAAACAAAATGTTTGTGAGCGCTTATACGAATGTTCACCTACCGAAATGATTAGCCCAAAGAAGGATACGTTGGTCTCAGGCAATCTGTAGAGTCTTCAGAGAAAGTATGGACCTGCTTGCGTCTTGATTTTGCGCTTCTAGCCTCCCGCATTGTGAGACAATAAATTTCTGTTGTTGTAAGCCACCCAGTTGTGATAATTTGGTAATACGATCCTAGGAAACTTGTACTGTAGGTTTCTTTATTTTCAGAAAATGTACCTTGTTCCACGGATCGAGAATGTCTTGGAATACCTAACTTATGGATCTTGTTAATTATCTGAAGACCAGGCCGGGACTCTGGCTTCAGACGTGCAGATTGTGCTATTAGTATTAACTGGTCATCTCCTTTCCCTTCCCACTTAATAGAGTTGGTTGCTGAACCACATATACTTGGGACAAAGTACCGTATGCCTGCTCTGAGTCCAGTGTTTGGTAGTGTTGAGGAGGAAGTGTGTACTCTACCTTTCCAGATTCTTCTAGCTGGTCGAAAAATTAAATTGACAGGAGAGATTAACAGGGGGGAACAAAAGCAGAGTTTAATTATGTGTGCACAAAGGCCCAATAATAAAATGGAGACCCAAAGAGATGACCAAGGCAGACAGCTTTTATATGTTTTAGACAAAGAACTATAAATCTGTGAGGAATTGACACAACAGAGAAAACTTGTTTAGAAGTTTCAATTAGGGAATTCTTAACAGGATTGGGGCCGGGATAGTAGATCACTGAAAGTACCAGGGTTGGTTTACACAGTCTTCTTCCCTGTCTCTGGTGATAAGGATGTCTCTTTCCCTCCTGGCACGGGGAGAGTACTTTTCACATGGGAGATCGATTTCCTGCCTTCAGTGGGACAAAAGAGGGTTGGAGTATCTTTTTTGCACCAGCGCTTTCTTAAGTAACTTTAATTCGAAATAATCAATGTGTTATTGTGGCACATTTTGGGAACCCCGGGCTCCCGCGGTAGAATTGGGGATAGCTCGACAAAAAACTGTATTCTGAGTTGGAGACAGAACATGCTGCCGGTTAAAAATGTGAACTGAGGTATCTCACGTATTATTTTGGCCTTGTTGTCATCATCTGTAAGACGAGAATAATTTTTGACTCACAAGATTGCTGTGGATAAAATGCGAAAGCATAGAGCACAATTCCTGGCCCTCTGCACAGTTGGTCGGTCTCCCCCTTCTCCTCTTCTGTCTTCCTTTACACACCCTCACTGTTGCACAATGGGAATACCGCATGGAATTTTTTTTTTTTCAATAAGCTCTGTGTGCAATGTGGGGCTTGAACTCACGACCCTGAGATCAAGAATTGCATGCTTTCCCAACTGAGCTAGCCAGGTGCCCCCTGAACACGGAATTTTTAAAAGATGCGGTATTAATTCACTCAGTGACAATTATGGGGAACTAAGTTTTTCCAAAAAGCAGCTAAAGAAGTATAACATCCAAAGGGCCAACGTTTGTGAAATATCATTTTCAATTTCAAGTATATGCCAGTGAGATTTAATAAAACATAGCTGCTCCCCACCCCAACCACCATATTTCAAGAAATATTCTCCCCAAATGGATTCTGATAATATTAATTTGTAATACCGAACATGTTTACCGGATATCTGAAAGATATATATGGCTTGAGGCAAAAGTGGATTGCTTTCAAAATCAGAAAATGAGCCATGAATCTCTATCGAGTAGATAACTAGAAGAAGTAATTAAAGGACATTGTAGGACAATGCCAGTACTATAGTCCACGAACACAGAAGATTTGTTAGAAATATTGGGTGTACTTTTCATTATAGAGGTTTAAATCCCGTTTTTAGAAATGTGCCTGTCTCAGATTCTTCTCTTCTCTGTCTCATTGTGATTCCCCACAACCATTCCCCACTTGACATATATAAAAGATAAATGGTTGAAACAGAGGACTTTGAGAAAAGTATGAACTTATCCCAACAGGAGTAAAAATAAAGTGGATTCACTCTGCTTTCTTTGTTTCTGTATCTATCTCTATATATCTCAATTAACTTCTAGAAACTTTAGACATTGCGCAGACTCACTTTCTTGAGTTCTTAGTGGTAACAGATTCTATATCATTTTGGAAGGAAGAAGGGTAAAAGGTAAAAAGCAGTTTGGAGTGCCCTTTTTTCTTTTTTTATGTTTGTTTTGCCAGATGTGTAGCACAAATTTATCTTATTTAGTTGGTCATTTCTGGGAGAAAGCTTTGAGGAAGCGCTCACCGATTGTCTCCTAAAGATATGCATTAGGGAATCTGATAACCCTTATTCTGGGAAAAACACACAGAAACAGAGAAAACATCTTTTTAAAGGTACAAAGGGTTTGGAAAAAAGTAAGGGACATTTCTAGAGATGAAAGGCAAAAAGGGAAGAAGGCTAGCATCCTTAAACAAGAAGCTTGGGTTTTAATGGTCTCGTATGGGCCCACATGAGTCTTTGAGTGGGAATTTAGACCCCTGTATAAGTGAAGTAGAAGAACAGCAAAAATTCACTAGAAAAAGCACAGAGAGCTGACAGCGTTTGTCAGTCTCCCGAGCTTTGTGGGAGGAGGGAGCTTCCCTGACTGTGTAACCAGAGGCTTACCCTCTGTGGCTTTTCAGGTTAAACTGACACTATATGCAAGGCATAGAAACTTTAAGATGACATATTAATATAAAAACTGTTACCAGCTAGCATGTGCACAAGCAAACACAAGATCTCTTTGGAGAGACGTGCTATGAACTCCTGAAAAACACAACTGTCAAACATGAAGCTGAGGACGAATTTCCAATCCAAATTTCCAAAACCAACATGAGAATCCACTGACATGAAAAACAGCAGGATTATGTTTCTAAGAAGTTTAAACCATAAAATACTTAACAGAAAAGTCTATAAGCTGGGTTTATTAAAAAAAAATAAAGATATAAATCCAGGGGCGCCTGGGTCGCTCAGTTGGTTAAGCATCCAACTTCAGCTCAGGTCATGATCTCACAGTTCATGAGTTTGAGCCCTGCGTCGGGCTCTGTGCTGACAGCTCAGAGCCTGGAGCCTGCTTCGGATTCTGTGTCTCTCTCTCTCTCTCTCTGCCCCTTCCCCATTCACGCTCTGTCTCTCTTTGTCTCTCAAAAATGAATGTTAAAAAAATTTTAAAAAAGATATAAATCTAAAATATGACATAAGAATGAGATATTATTAAAAACAGATCAACAGAACTTCTAGAAATGAAAAATATAATTGTTACACTTAAACCTCAGTGGCTGTCCTAGGAAAATATCATAGAGAAACTTTTCACATCTGTGTCAGCATTTATATTATTAAATTTCTCCAAAGAGAAATTTGGATTTCTCCAAAGAGACAAGGGATAAGTTGCAATCTCACACAGACCACTCTGTTATAGGAAAAAAAGAAAAAAAACCTCATTTAATGAAACTAGCAAAACTTTAAAACCAAAAGTGAGCAAGGAGAGTATAATAAGGAAAATGACAGGACAACATTCTCATGAACATAGATGTAATCATCATTAATAAAATGGTAGCAAAACACATCCAGCAGTATTTTAAAATGACAAAGTTAGGTTCACCTCAGAAAAGTAAGGATGGTCTTACACTTGAAAATCAATGAATGTATCATGTTTACCTATTAAAGGGGTACATAATATGACCATCTGCGTAGGTGCAGAAAAAAAGTTTGATAAAATTCAACAACCATTCTTTATCATAAAAGAAAAAAAAGAAACTTCAGCAAAGCAAGAATGGAATACATGTTTATTAGTCTGATAAAGGATGCCTATAAAAAAGTCACAGAAACATCATACTTAATGATAAAGTAATGAAAACTTCCATTTGAAATCTGGAATGAGGGGCGCCTGGGTGGCTCAGTCAGTTAAGCATCTGACTCTTGATCTCAGCTCAGGTCTTGAGCTCAGGGTCATGAGTTCAAGCCCATGTCGGGTTCCATGCTGGGTGTGGAACTTATTTAAAAAAAAAAAAAAATATATATATATATATATATATATATATATATATATAAAATCTGGAATGAGAAAAGTTGTCCCAACCCCATTATGTTATTCAACACCATGCTTAACATCCGAGTCAGTGCAATAGTGCAAGAAAAGAGAAAAACGTAAGGATTAGAGAAATGCTACTCGTTATTTGCATATGATAATCATTTATGTACAATATCCAAAATATATACAAATAAATTATTAGAATTAATAGGATGATTTTGCTGAATGTTGGGGTGGATGGTAAACACACATAAAAGGTATTTCTATCCTCCAGCTATATGGGGTTAGAAAATATAATAAAAATGGTATCAGTTATAGAAGGATCAATACATTACCCAGGAATAAATCTCACCCCAAAATATGCAAGACCTTTGAGGAGAAAACTATAATTTCAATGAAATGGTATTAAAGAAATCTAAGTAAGTAGAGAGAAACACCACATTCATGGATTAGAAGGCTCTATGTTAAAAAGATAGAAATCATCCCCAAGTTGGTTTATAAAGACAATAAAATTCCAGTTGAAATCCATACACTGTATTGTGGAACTTGAGAGGCTAATTCCTAAAAATTTATTTGGGAAACCAAAAGTCCTAGAATAGTCCTGAAGTAGCCACCAACGTGTGGGAAGGTGTTACCTTACCAGGTTTTAGTAATTTTAATGAAACTATGGCAATTAGAACATCGTGGGGTATTGGCTGAGGAAGAGACAAACAGGTGAGCAGTATAGAAAAGAAGGATTAGAGATGGAATCCACATATTCAGTAACTTAAATTATGACAGAAGTGGCCTTGCAAATCACTTGGGAAAGGAAGATTCTTCAATAAAAGCCGATGGGGCAAATGCTTATTCATATAAAGAAACAAAAATCAGTTCCAGGCAAATTAAAGATGTAAATGTGACCAAAAATCATTATTAGAATAGAAGAAAATAACATAGAAAACCCAAACTACAAAGAAAATATTTTAGATTCAACCATATTAAGATTAAGAACACTGTCAATGTTCGCAAATCAACATGATACACCACATTAATAAAGGATAAGAACCATATGATCCTGTCAATAGATGCAGAAGAAGCATTAGACAAAATATAGCATCTATTCTTGATAAAAACTCTCAATAAAGTAGGGATAGATGGAACATACCTCAACATCATAAAGGCCATATACAAAACACCCACAGGTAATATCCTCTTCAATGAGGAAAAACTGAGAGCTTTCCCCCCTAAGGTCAGGAACAAGACAAGGATGTCCACTCTCACCACTGTTATTTAACATAGTACTGGAAGTCTTAGCCTCAGCAATCAGGCAACAAAAAGAAATAAAAGGCATCTAAATTGGCAAGGAAGAAGTCAAACTTTGACTATTTGCAGATGACATGACACTCTATGTGTAAAACCTGAAAGACTCTACCAAAAAATTGGTAGAACTAATACATGCATTCAGCAAGGTCCCAGGATATAAAATCAACATGCAAGAATCTGTTGTAGTTCTATAAACCAACAATGAAGCCACAGAAAAGGAAATCAAGGAATTGATCCCATGTGTATTTGCACCCAAAACAATAACATACCTTGAATAACACTAACTAAAGAGGTAAAAGCTCTGTACTCTAAAAACTATAGAACAGTTAAGAAAGAAATTGAAGAGGAATGAAGCAAAGAGAAAAGCATTCCATGCTCATGGATTGGAAGAACAAACATTGTTAAAATGTCTACACTATACAAAGCAATCTACACATTTAATGCAATTCCTATCAAAATGCCATCAGCATTTTCCACAGAACCAGAACAAACAGTCCTAAAATTTGTATGGAACCATAAAAGACCCTAAATAGCCAAAGCAATTCTGAAAAAGAAAACACTGGAGGCATCACAATTCTGGATTTGAAGCTATATTACAAAGCTGTAGTCATCAAGACAGTATGATACTGGCCCAAAATTAGGCATATAGATCAATGGAACAGAATAGAAAACCCAGAAATGGACCCACAACTATATGGTCAACTAATCTTCTACAAAGCAAGAAATAATATCCAATGGAAAAAAGATAGTGTCTTCAACAAATGGTGTTAGGAAAACTGGACAGCAACATGCAGAAGAATGAAACTGGACCACTTTCTTACACCATACACAAAAATGAATTCAAAATGGATCAAAGACCTAAATGTGAGACAGAAAGAGGAGAACACAGGCAACAACTTCTTTGACCTTGGTTGCAGCAACTTCTTACTAGACATGTCTCCAGAGGCAAGGGAAACAAAAGCAAAAATGAACTCCGGGGACTTCATCAAGATAAAAAAATGAACACTGGGGCTTCTGAATAGTGAAGGAAACAATCAACAAAACTAAAAGGCAACTGATGGAATGGGAGAAGATATTTGCACATGACATATCTGATAAAGGGTTAGTATCCAAAATCTATAAAGAACTTACCAAAATCAACACTCAAAAACCCAAATAATCCAGTTAAGACATGGGCAGTAGACATGAATGGACACTTTCCCAAGAAAACATCCAGATGGCTAACAGACAAATGAAAAGATGCTCAGCATTGCTCATCATCAGGGAAATACAAATCAAAACCATGAGATACCACCTCGCACCTGTCAGAATGGCTAAAATTAGCAACACAAGAAACAACAGGTGTTGGTGAGGATGCAGAGAAAGGGGAACCCTTTTGCACTTTTGGTGGGAATGCAAACTGGTGCAGCCACTCTGGGGAACAGTATGGAGTTCTCTCAAAAAACTACAAATAGAACTATCCTATGACCCAGAAATTGCATTATTTGGTATTTACCCAAAGGATCCAAAGATACAAATTCTAAGGGGTACATGCATCCTGATGTTTATAGCAGCATTAGCAACAATAGCTCAAATCTCCATCGACTGATGAAAGATGTGTGTGTGTGTGTGTGTGTGTGTGGCGTGTGTATATATATACATATATATGATGTGGTATATGTATATATGTCTATACACACACACACACACACACACACACACACACACATATGCAATAGTGGAATATTACCGGGCCATCAAAAAGAATAAAATCTTGCATTTGCTATGATATGGATGGAGCAACAATGTATTGTGTTAAGTGAAATATGTCAATCAGAGAAAGATTTCATTCATATGTGGAATTTAAGAAGCAAAACAGATGAACATATGGGAATGGGGATAAAAGGAGAGAGGGAAACCACAAGAGACTCTTAACTGTAGAGAATAAACTGAGGGTTGATTGAGGGAGGTGGGTGGGGGATGGGCTAGATGGGTGATGGGTATTAAAGAGGGCACTTGTTGGGGCACCTGGGTGGCTAAGTCAGTTAAGCATCTGACTCTTTGATTTCCACACAGGTCATGATCTCAGTTTGTGGGATTGGGCCCCATGTTGGTTGGGCTCCATGCTGACAGCATGGAGCCTGCTTGGGAATCTCTCTCTTCCTCTCACTCTGCCCTCCCCTGCACTCACACGCGAGCGTGCGCGCGTGCACACACACACATACTCTCTGTCTCTCTGTCTCTCTTTCTCTCAAAATAAATCTTAAAAAGAGGGCCCTTGTGATAAACATTGGGTGTTGTATGTAAGTGATGAATCACTGAATTCTACTTCTGAAACCAATATTGTACTGTATGTTAGCTAAAATTTATTTATTTATTTAAAAAAATTTTTTTTTCAACGTTTATTTTTGGGACAGAGACAGAGCGTGAACGGGGGAGGGGCAGAGAGAGAGAGGGAGACACAGAATCAGAAACAGGCTCCAGGCTCTGAGCCATCAGCCATCAGCCCAGAGCCTGACGCGGGGCTCGAACTCCCGGACCGCGAGATCGTGACCTGGTTGAAGTCGGATGCTTAACCCACTGCGCCACCCAGGCGCCCCTGTTAGCTAAAATTTAAATAAAAATTTATAAAAAGGAAAAAAAAGATTAAGAATACTATTCTTAAAATACCCATAAATACAACTAAAAGACAAGACATAAGCTAGGAGAAAAACATCGCAACACGTGTAACTGACAACAAATTAGTAGGCACAATGTTTGAAGAACACATTAAAAAATGCACCAATAATCCAACTGAAAAACATGCCAAATAATTTACAGGTGCTTTACATAAGAAGCACAGTGGCAAATAAATATCTGAAAAGATGCGCAGCCTCATTAGTAATTAGGAAAATGCACATTACAGTAATGAAACATCATTTCATACCCATAAGCGTATCCACAATATACAAGTCTAATAATGCCAAATATTAGGATGTGGAGCAACCCAAAGTTATCATTACTGTACACAGGACAGTAAGTTGGTTCAAGAAGTTTGCGAGATAATTTGCCATTCACTCAGAAATTTGGAGGTGCTCATCCCCATGATCCAGGAAGTCCTCTTGCGGATTCTTATCCCGATCTCTTGTGCCGATGACCAAGGAGATCATGTAAGGATTTTGATAAGTCCTTTGTTTATGATTGCAAAAACCTGAAACAACCCAAGTATCCGTCAATAGTGGAAAAAATATATTCTGATATAGTCACAAAATAAATGTCAAGTATAATGAAAAATTAATAAATTACAGCCATGAAACCACATGATTTCTACTACAAGAAACTGTAAGAAAAGTCTGAGTTAAGGGGGAGCAAAAAGAACACATTCAGTGTGCTTCCATTCATAAAACATTCAAAGACAGGCAAAATAAACAATATAATATTTAGGGATACAAATACATATAATAAAATATGAAGAGAAGTAAGGGGCTGATATATGGAAAATACCTATTATTTGGATGGCTGGAGAGGTGGGAAGGAGATGAGATAGGAAATCACAAGAAGCATACATTAATATTTATTAGATTATTATGTTTCACATTCTACACTTTAAAAAAAATTTTTTTTAACGTTTATTTATTTTTGAGACAGAGAGAGACAGAGCATGAACAGGGGAGGGTCAGAGAGAGGGAGACACAGAATCTGAAACAGGCTCCAGGCTCTGAGCTGTCAGCACAGAGCCTGACGTGGGGCTCGAACTCACAGACCGCGAGATCATGACCTGAGCCGAAGTCGGCGGCTTAACCGACTGAGCCACCCAGGCGCCCCTCTACACTTTTTATAAATATCCCCTTGCATCTACTCCTTAGGAAAAATAAGGGGAAAAAAACCCAAATGAAGCAAACAAAACCCCAAACAGAATCCAACCAAACAAACCAAAAACGAAAACAACCAACCCACAAAATCTCACCAAAGAGAACCAAACAGCGCTCAGAGGTGTGCATCAGCATCATCCCTAGGGGGTGCCAGGATGGGATGATTTTTCTTTCATCTCCTCGGAGAGGAAGGGGACCTGGGGGCCTCCATATCTGAGAAAATCCAGGGTTCGTTGTGTGGAGGCAGCGGGGGGGGGGGGGGGGGGCCGGGAAGCGGACGGTAAGGACGGAGCTCTGCAAGCTAATGCTAAGAGAGCCTAAGACCTGGGAAGGCAACATTTTAATTATGAGCTCACTTGTCAGCATAAAATCTGCCCCTCAAACAAAAGTCAATGGAGTGTATTTCTGTGTCAGCAAAGGGCATATTGGGATGGGGTTGGGGAACCAGGACAAGGGTGGAATATTAAATGACTCTTTCATTGTTACACTTCAAAATGCTTTTATGAAAACCCTGAAAATCGCATTATGTGTTTATGACCCACTTTCTCAAGCACCTGTTTATTTTTAGCTGAGGAGTAAAACAACTTTGACTAAACGGATATAGTTACTGACTGCTAGCATTCACACTAAACTTGCTGCCTCAAATCCGGTAAGAAGAGACTGGGTAACAGCCTGTTCACCATCTTATAGCAGGCTTAATGAAATCTTGATCTAGAATGTTCCTAAGGTCCTTTATCATTCTGAGCCTCCATAACTCTCTGTTTAACAGCATTTAGTAGGAAAGGGTCACTTTTACCTCAGTCCTGGCTTGGGAGAGGTGCTGCCTCTGAAATCAGTTCAGGAAGGATACACTTGGTTTCTGTAGGCCACCTGGACAATCTGCGTTCTGACATGACAAAAAGACACGGATGTCATCCTAGACCATGCCTGACACGAGAGTGGCGCTGCAGCCAGAGTTGGCCCTCTGACATCTGGCCCAGAGAGAAGTCAGGATTATTACCCCTTCTAGAGGATGTCTTCAAGCCATCAAACCTTCAGAGTTTTCTGATTATCACCACACTGATCTGGTTGTCAGGAGATACACGCCTTTTACTCTTGCCTCTGACTTGAATGTAGCAAGTGCCTTTGGGCCTGTTGTTTGCAGGACCTCAGTTTCTCCGTCAGTAGCACGAAAGGTTTCAATCACGTGATCTCTGAAGCCTCCTCAGAGGTCAGACACGCTAGGCTTGTGCGATTCCAGCCGATCTCATCTATTCTCATGGTACCTTGCTGACGTGTGTTGGTGAAGGACCCATACTCAAGCCTATTAAATGAATGGATAAACAAAACAAAACGAACAAAACCCCAAGCATATAGAAGCTGTGGCTTTCTAACGTCGAAGAGAAAGCATATACTGTGGATGTATAACTAATCCTACCTCTCTACCATGTCATTTATTGTTTTTCCATTTTTACCAGTAGTACAGGATAAACACGAGTGAAACGTGAAAAAGTTGGAGGAACACATTGTGACATTACAGCTTAAGAGTACTGATAGTAATAATTCTGTGATTGTTAAAATTAAGCTTCAGAGAAATATTTCTAGGACGAAATTAAAAAAACAACTGTATTGTTCTTCTGCCCCCTTGTGGAAAGTGTGGTGTACTACAGCAGTCCAAGTCCTGCCATCCTTTCCAAAACGGGTTCATTCAGTCCTGAAGAGGTTAAGAAGTTTTCTCTGCAAGAGCCCAAAGCTCCTTCTCCCCTGCCGCCCCCCGGCCCCCAAAGTCCATTCTGTTCATTTGCAGAATATTTTGCTGTAATTTCTAATTGTATTATTCAATTAAAAAAAGTTTTTCTGCACAACTTTGAGAGTTCTTTAGACTTTTAAAATTTTTTCTAAGAGAGATCCAGCCTGAGAGATTGACTATTGTATATATAAGATGTTTACACTCCCCTACCCTGCGTAGGTTTTACTTAGACCTACGTAGCGTATGATTTAAAAATCACTAGCGCGAAAACTGCTGACTGTCGTGTTTTTGAGGAAATGAGTACATTTTGATTCTAAAATACATGTTGATTAGGGACCCCTGGGTGGCTTAGTCGGTTGAGCGTCCAACCTTGGCTCAGGTCATGATCTCACGGTTTGTGAGTTCGAGCCCCGTGTTGGGCTCTGTGCTGACAGCTCAGAGTCTGCTTCAGATTCTGTGTCTCCCTCTCTGCCCCTCCCTCACTAGCACTCTGTCTCTCTCTCTCTCTCTCAAATATAAATAAACATCAAAAAAAAATTTTAAATATAGAAAAGTACAAAGAAGAAAAACCACGAATATTTTCAATAACCAGTATTGACTCTTTCAATTATTTTATTCCAGCTTATTTTCCTAAATATATTTATCATTGTTGTACATTCTAGGCAGTTAGTAAACAATTGGTGAATATACATTTTTATTTTTTTACTTTTTTAAAATACTTTTATTTTTTAAATTTACATCCAAATTAGTTAGCATCTAGTGCAACAATGATTTCAGGATTTGATTCCTTAATGCCCCTGACCCATTTAGCCCATCCTTCCTCCCACACCCCCTCCAGGAACCCTCTGTTTGTTCTTCATATTTATGAATCTCTTCTGTTTTGTCCCCCCTCCCTGTTTTTAGATTATTTTTGTTTCCCTTCCCTTATGCTCATCTTTTCTGTGTCTTAAAGTCCTCATATGAGTGAAGTCATATGATATTTGTCTTTCTCTAATTTCACTTAGCATAATAACCTCTAGTTCCACCCACGTAGTTGCAAATGACAAGATTTCATTCTTTTTGATTGCCGAGTAATACTCCATTGTATATATATACCACATCACCTTTATCCATTCATCCATTGATGGACATTTGGACTCTTTCCATACTTTGGCTATTATTGATAGTGCTGCTATAAACATGGGGGTGCATGTGTCCCTTTGAAACAGCACTCCTGTATCCCTTGGATAAATGTCTAGTAGTGCAGTTGCTGGGTCGTAGGGTAGTTCTATTTTTAGTTTTCTGAGGAACCTCTATACTGGTTCACCAGCTTGCATTCCCACCAGCAGTACAAAATAGATTCTCTTTCTCCACATCCTCGCCAACGTCTGTTGTTGCCTGAGTTGTCAATGTGAGCCATTCTGACAGGTGTCAGGTGGTATCTCATTGTGGTTTTGATTTGTATTTCCTTGATGATGAGTGATGTTGAGCATCTTTTCATGTGTCGGTTGGCCATCTGCATGTCTTCTTTGGAAAAGTGTCTATTCATGTCTTCTGCCCATTTCTTCACCGATTGTTTGTCTTCTGGGTGTTGAGTTTGGTGAGTTCTTTATAGATTTTGGATACTAATCCTTTATCTGATATGTCATTTTCAAATTATCTTCTTCTATTCTGTCAGTTGTCTTTCTTGCTGATTGTTTCCTTCGGTATGCAGAAGATTTTTATCTTGATGAAACCCCAATAGTTCATTTTTGCTTTTGTTTCCCTTGCCTCCAGAGACATGTCAAGAAAGAAGTTGCAGCCGCTGAGGTCAAAAAGCTTGTTGCCTATTTTCTCCTCGAGGATTTTGATGGCTTCCTGTCTTACATTGAGGTCTTTCATCCATTTTGAGTTTATTTTTGTGTATGGCGTAAGAAAGTGGTCCAAGTCCATTCTTCTGCATGTCGCTGTCCAGTTTTCCCAGCACCACTTGCTGAAGAGACTGTCTTTATTCCATTGGATATTCTTTCCTGCTTTGTCAAAGATGAGTTGGCCATATGTTTGTGGGTCCATTTCTGGGTTCTCTATTCTGTTCCATTGATCTGAGTGTCTGTTTTTGGGCCGGTATCATACTGTCTTGATGATTATAACTTTGTAGTATAGCTTAAAGTCCGGGATTGTGATGCCTTCTGCTTTGGTTTTCTTTTTCGTGATTGCTTTGGCTATTCAGGGTCTTTTTCTGGTTCCATACTAATTTTAGGATTGTTTGTTCTAGTTCTGTGAAGAATGCTTGTGTTATTTTGACAGTGATTTCACTGAACATGTAGATTGCTTTCAGTAGTATTGACATTTTAACAATATTTGTTCCTCTTACCCAGGAGCATGGAATCTTTTTCCTTTTTTGTGTGTCTTCTTCAAATACTTTCACAAGCTTTCTATAGTTTTCAGTGTATAGATTTTTCACCTCTTTGGTTAGATTTATTCCTAGGTATTTTATGGTTTTTGGTGCAGTTGTAAATGGGATCGATTCCTTGATTTCTCTTTCTGTCGCTTCATTGTTGGTGTATAGGAATGCAACCGATTTCTGTGCCTTGATTTTATATCCTGCAACTTTGCTGAATTCATGAATCAGTTCTAGGAGTTTTTTGGTGGAATCTTTTGGGTTTTCCATATAGAGTATCATGTCATCTGTGAAGAGTGAACGTTTGACCTCCTCCTGGCCGATTTGGATGCCTTTTATTTCTTTGTGTTGTCTGATCGTAGAGGCTAAGACTTCCAATACTATGTTGAATAACAGTAGCGAGAGTGGACATCCTTGTCTTGTTCCTGACCTTAGAGGGAAAGCTCTCAGGTTTTCCCCATTGAGGATGATATTAGCGTTGGGTCTTTTGTGTATGGCTTTTATGATCTTGAGGTATGATCCTTCTATCCCTACTTTCTTGAGGGTTTTTATCAAGAAAGGATGCTGTATTTTGTCAAATGCTTTTCCTGCATCTATTGAGAGGATCATATGGTTCTTGTCCTTTCTTTTACTGATGTGATGAATCACACTGATTGTTTTGTGGATATTGAACCATCCCTGGATCCCAGGTATAAATCCCACTTGGCCATGGTGAATAATTTTTTTAATGTATTGTTGGATCCGGTTGGCTAATATCTTGTTGAGGATTTGTGCATCCATGTTCATCAGGGAAATTGGTCTATAGTTCTTTTTAGTGGGGTCTTTGTCTGGTTTTGGAATCAAGGTAATGCTGGCTTCATAGAAAGTTTGGAAGTTTTCCTTCCATTTCTATTTTTTGGAACAGCTTCAAGAGAATAGGTGTTAGCTCTTCCATAAATGTTTGGTAGAATTCTCCTGGAAAGCCATCTGGCCCTGGACTCTTGGTTTTTGGGAAATTTTTGATTATTAATTCGATTTCTTTACTGGTTATAGGTCTGTTCAAATTTTCTATTTCTTGAAATAGAAATAGTGTATATGTACTAGCAATTTGTCCATTTCTTCCAGATTGCGTATTTTATTGGCATATAATTGCTCATAATGTTCTCTTATTATTGTTTTTATTTCTGCTGTGTTGCTTGTGATCTCTCCTCTTTCATTCTTGATTTTATTTATTTGGGTCCTTTCCTTTTTCTTTTTGATCAAACTTGCTACTGGTTTATCAATTTTGTTAATTCTTTCAAAGAACCAGCTTCTGGTTTTGTTGATTTGTTCTACTGTTTTTTTGGTTTCAATAGCACTAATTTCTGCTCTAATCTTTATTATTTCCTGTCTTCTGCTGGTTTTGGGTTTTATTTGTTGTTCTTTTTCCAGCTCTTTAAGGCGTAAAGTTAGGTTGTGTGTCTGAGATCTTTCTTTCTTCTTTAGGAAGGCCTGGATTGCTATATACTTTGCTCTTATGACTGCCTTTCCTGCATCCCAGAGGTTTTGGATTGTGGTGTTATCATTTTCATTGACTTCCATATACTTTTTAATTTCCTCTTTAACTTCTTGGTTAGCCCATTCATTCTTTAGTAGGATGTTCTTCAGTCTCCAAGTATTTTTTACCTTTCCAAATTTTTTCTTGTGGTTGATTTTGAGTTTCATTGCATTGTGGTCTGAAAATATGCACGGTATGATCTCGATCTTTTTGTACTTGTTGAGGGCTGATTTGTGTTCCAGTATGTGGTCTATTCTTGAGAATGTTCCATGTGCACTGGAGAAGAATGTATATTCAGCTGCTTTTGGATGAAATGTTCTGAATATATCTGTTAAGTCCATCTGGTCCAGTGTGTCATTCAAAGCCATTGTTTCCTTATTGATTTTTTGATTAGATGATCTGTCCATTGCTGTGAGTGGGGTGTTGAAGTCCCCTACTATTATGGTATTACTATCAATGAGTTTCTTTATGTTTGTGATTAATTGATTTATATATTTGGGTGCTCTCACATTTGGCACATAAATGTTTACAATTGTTAGGTCTTCTTGGTCTATAGACCCCTTAATTATGATATAATGCCCTTCTTCATCTCTTGATACAGTGTTCATTTAAAAATATAGATTGTCTGATAAAAGTGTGGCTACTCTTGCTTTCTTTTTTTGACCATTAGCATGATAGATGGTTCCTCATCCCCTTACTTTCTATCTGAAGATGTCTTTAGGTCTAAAGTGGTTCTCTTGCAAACAGCATATAGATAGATCTTGTTTTCTTATCCATACTGTTAGCCTGTGTCTTTTTTTTTTTTTAATTTTATTTATTTATTTAAAAAAAATTTTTTTTTCAACGTTTATTTATTTTTGGGACAGAGACAGAGCATGAACGGGGGAGGGGCAGAGAGAGAGGGAGACACAGAATCGGAAACAGGCTCCAGGCTCTGAGCCATCAGCCGAGAACCTGACGCGGGGCTCGAACTCACGGACCGCGAGATCGTGACCTGGCTGAAGTCAGACGCTTAACCGACTGCGCCACCCAGGCGCCCCTAGCCTGTGTCTTTTGATTGGAACATTGAGTCCATTGGTGTTTAGAGTGAGTACTGAAAGATATGAATTTATTACCATTATGTTGCTTGTAGAGTTTTTGGTGGTGTTCTCTGGTCCTTTCTAATGTTTGTTGCTTTTGGTATGTATGTATGTATGTATGTATGTATGTATGTATGTATGTTTTCATCTTTTCTCCCCTCAGAGAGTCACCCTTAAAATTTCTTGCAAGGCTGGTTTAGTGGTCACAAACTCCTGTAATTTTTGTTTGTCTGGGAAACTTTTTACCTCTCCTTACATTTTGAATTTTTTTTAACGTTTATTAATTATTGAAAGACAGAGTCAGAGCATGAGCAAGGGAGGGGCAGAGGGAAAGGGAGACACAGAATCTGAAGCAGGCTCCAGGCTCTGAACTGTCCGCACAGAGCCAACGCAGGGCTCGAACTCACAAACCGCAAGATCATGACTGAGCTGAAGTCGGACGCTTAACCAAGTCAGCCACCCAGGCGCCCCTCGCTCCTTCTATTTGGAATGACAGCCTTGCTGGATAAAGAATTCTTGGCTGCATATTTTTCTGATTCAGCACATTGAATATATCCTGCCACTCCTTTCTGGCCTGCCAAGTTTCTGTGGATAGGTCTGCTGCAAACCTGATCTGTCTTCCCTTGTAGGTTAAGGACCTTTTTCCCTTGCTGCTTTCATGATTCTCTCCTTGCCTGACTATTTTGTGAATTTGACTATGATATGCCTTGTTGATGGTCAGTTTTTGTTGAATCTAATGGGAGTCCTCTGTGCTCCCTGGATTTTGATGTCTGTGTCTTTCCCCAGGTTAGGAAAGTTTTCCACTATGATTTGTTCACATAACCCTTCTACCCCTATTTCTCTCTCTTCCTCTTCTGGGACCCCTATGATTCTGATGTTGTTCCTTTTTAATGAGTCACTGATTTATCTAATTCCTATATCATTCTCTTTTGCCTTGATCTCCCTCTTTTTTTCTGCTTCATTATTGTCCATAAATTTGTCCTCTATATCGCCGATTCTCTGTCCTGCCTCATCCATCCTTGCCGCTGTGGCATCCATTCAGGATTGCAGCTCAGTCACAACATTTTTTACTTCATCCTGACTAGCTTTTACTTCTTTTATCTCCACAGAAAGGGATTCTAATCTACTTTTGACTCCAGATACTATTCTTATTATCGTGATTCTAAATTCTGGTTCAGACATATTGCTTGTATCTGTGTTGGTTAAGGCGACCTGATAGGGTGGGGAGGTGGTGAAAGAATTCACTCAAGACAGAACAAAGGACACAGAAGTTTATTCTACTGAATACACTACAAGGGAGCAGTGGGCAGGACAGCAGAGGGCGAGCCTGCCCAAAGAACAATAATTCTTTTTAAGTTTATTTATTTTGAGACAGAGAGAGAGCATGAGCAGGGGAGGGGCAGAGAGAGAGGGAGAGAGAAAATCCCAAGCAGGCTCCTCGCTGTCAGCCCAGAGCCAGATGCGGGGCTCGGTCTCACGTACGGGGAGATCCTGACCTGAGCCAAAATCGAGAGTCTGACGCTTAACTAACTGAGCCACCCAGATGCCCCACAAACAACAACAATTTTTAAGACAAATTTAGTGCAACACAACTTAGAGGATTTAAGTCTAGAGAAACCCAAAGCAATAGAGCTTTTCCAGAAATTGTCTTAATTTTTTATAAAGTCCAAATCAATGTGATATTAGTTAAATTAATTGGAGGGAATAGATTCCAAATCTGTGAAAAGTTATCTTACATATATAAACTGGCAAAAATTATCACCTTGAATATTTTTCAAATGTAAAATTGAAATAATTTGCAAGTTCTAAAGAGTTCATAATATGAAAAGTAATTTTTAAAAAATTTTGTAAAAATCTACACCCCATTAACAAATTGGAGATGGAGTGAGTCAAGAAATGTTATTTCTTCTGTATGATGTTTTTCTAATTATATCATAGCAACTATGAAACTTAAAAATTGTGAAATAAGAATACACACAGTTACATGTAACCTATTTGAAAGAAGCTTTACCATTTTCAGCGACTAGGTTATGGAAAAATCCAGTAATTTTTCATGAGAAAAACAAAGGTCTCAAAGCATTTTTGCAGTACACGTTAATTAGGCTGGGTTCTAATCCTCTGATTTTTCTCTAGGAAACAGCATGATATAATTTGCTATGCATTTAACCATTACGTGCCCAGTGAGAAGTACAAGCAAAGCAAGGTAAAACATTCCAATTTTTAGGATGGAAGAAGTGAGTCATTATAAAACAACCTGCTTAGGACCGTCATAGTAATAATGAGTAATTATACAACTGAATCCTGGGACAGGTGACTCCTTCACCGTTATGCATACTGAATTTGTTAGTTTAGCCCAAGACAAATGTGTCCATTCTTTTCTTCATAACATTGAGGTATTATTTTTATTGCTTACATAGTAAAGCCACAAACATTTGGATGTAAATTTTTTGAGTGAAGTTAAAAAATATCTTTATATATATTGAATTTCCTTAGGTCTATGGAGAAAATGAAATTTTTTTGAGGAGTACTCGTACTGCAATATTTTAAGTAGTCCAGTTTAATGTTTTTTGCTCAAAATATAAAGAATTTAATTACAAAGAAAAGGAGAAAGTTTTCCAAAACTATGAAGGCTTTAGGCAGGGACAGCAGCACGATACAAATCCCTTAAAGGATGTGTTTAAGAATGCAACCTGACAAGTTGACAAGTCCTTGGACTCCTTTTTTTTTTTTTTTTTTTTTTTTTTACTGTTATTTTTCCCAAAAAGGAAAAGATGCTAACAAATAATACAGTGGGTTCTCCACAAAATATTTCAAATACTCCACTTTGGCTCTGATATCATCAAACCCAATACACTTAGGCAAACTGAGTAAATACCAATGTAAACCACAGACTCATATGAATTGTCACTTAAACTTTAGGGTTTGATATCTCAAAGCATACACAGTAAAACCTTGGTTTGCAAGCATGATTTGTTCTGGAAACATGCTTGTCATCCAAAGGCCTTCTGTATCAAAGTGAATTTCCTCATAAGAAATAATGGAAACTCAGATGATTCGTTGCACAACCCAAAACTACTCCTATAAAAACGACTACAAGACTGTCATATAGTACAAAATAATAAAGAAAATACAAAAGATAAAGAAAAATAAACAAATTAACCTGCACTTCTCTTTGAAAACCTATGTGGCTGGTGCGAGGGAGCTGAGAGAGGAGGGTTATTGTGTAGGACAACTTTCACTGTCACGAATGGAATCACTTATCTATTGGCTCGATGGAACCTTTTTCTGCGTGGGGGCCATTGTAATACACTCGCACGGATGTTGACTACGGTATGGTATTAATAAACTCTGGTCATACGCTGTATTGAATGTAACTGGCAATAAGGCAGCAGAGGAAAGGGTCTCTATCTGCAGGCAGCCTGGCCTAGAAGGAAGCAAAGCATTCCTAAGCTTACTCTTGGGTGGAAAAGCAAAGGACTGTCCATTGGTGATTTGAAGTGACAAAAAATACATCAGTGCCAGCTGTGGCACCTTCCAACATTCTGAAAAATCACCGATTTCTGCCAAACACCGTGTCTGAGACTGAACATCCAAGCATGGGAGACGCTTACCCACAATCCTGCAGAGAGAGAGAGAGACAGAGAGAGAGAGAGAGAGAGAGAGAGAAGCACCATTGGCTCAGTTGTGATCCGGTCACATTCCGAGTCACGTAGTACTTATATTGCGAGGCATCGCTCGTTTATCAAGTTAAAATGTATTAGAAATGTTTGCTGCTCTTGCAGAACTCTCGCAGAACAAGTTACTCACAATCCAAGGTTTTACTGGGCTTTTTTCTTCTGGGATCTCAGCCATACGTTTATGACATTTTTGATACTTGAAGCTGTTGGTGAGTCCTTTTTTTCATGACGTTTCCTACAAAGTAACTGGAAGACTAGCAATCTGGGAAAAATTCCAGCCAATGGAAGGGAGTCCTTCCACTTTGTGGGAGGACCCCTTTGCCTCCTGCCTTTTGAAAGGTCCTGGGGGACCCACCTGGCTCTTTGTGCTCTAAGCCTTTGGAGCAGGTAGATGCTTGGCTTGCAAGATTCCTGTCTTCTGTGTTTACTTTTGCCTGAGAATATTTTCATATATTCCCTGGTTGCTATGTAATTATTAGCATCATATATTTATCTAATTAAGACTTATGCAGACTTTTTCTGTAAAAGGCCAGATAGCAGATATTTTAGGATATGTGAGTTATACAGTCTGTTGCAGCCATAGACAATAAGTAAATGAATAGGTGTAGCTGTGTTCCAATAAATATTTATTTACAGAATCAGGCAGATTAGAAAACAATGACTGAGGATGGAATTTAAAGCATCTGTGATGTCTCCTCTTCCTATTCTTAATCTTTAATGGGTTGAGATCAAGCCCCCTCCCCCCAAAAAAGTAAATAAAATAGATTTAAACAGGAATTAGAAGTGAAGCCTGGGATTTATAAATTAGAGGCCACATTCACTGCTCTTTGCAGGACTCTGTTTACTGGTGTGATGCTCTGTGATCCAAATGCTGAACACCAAGTGCTGGTCTCCTATAACTCAACCTCATAACAATTTTATCTGCAGCTGTCCCCCTCTTTCCGGTCTATGTATTTATATTCATGTTAAGATACATGGTAAACAAGGGAATCTTTCTTTACTAAGGAGTCTGTATCATTTTTGTCTCTGCCAGATGAGTTTTCACTTACTTCTCTGGCTTTTGTGCCAAATGCTAATGGAATTTGGGCCCATGACCACTGACACATTAAACTTGGAGACATAAACTAATGCTTTTTGCATGTTTATTGCCTCTCTTTGCCTACAATTTCCTGTCCACTGCAGTCCATAAATATTAAGGCATATTTCAGGAGGGTCCTTTCCCCACCACTTAATTCTTTCCCCTTTAATGGCCCATAAATTTGACTACCATTTGCCTTGTTCTTTGCTTTTATAAAACAGTGTTCTCATTTTTAAAAATGTTTTGAATAATTTAAAAGTTGTTTCAAAAGTGCAATACTTTCCAAGTGACATCCAAAAAATTTGGGTTGGTTTTATAACTTTTACCCCTTATAGGTCTAGTGCCTCAATAACCTCCACTAATAAGTATATCTGGAGCATTTACTGTGGCAACGCATTGTATTAAACACTGTCACAAACCAATGATCTGTTTTCCAACTGGAACAAGTAGATAGAAGTTAGAGACAAATATCAAAGGTACACTTTTCAGCTGCCAAGAAAATCAGTTCAACAGAGCATATTGTCCACCATTATCTGCATACCATGGTGTATTGCTTTCCTTTGCTAATGGAGATTTAGATTTAATGGTCTTACTACCAAGTACACTGGTAAGTGCCAGCAAAAACAGCCAAACGAGTTATTTGGGTAGTAAACATAGAAATATGAGCTGCTTTGGTACTGCATGACACATTCAAGACCTAATATTTCCTTAGCCCAGGATTGTGCCTATGTGGAAAATTATTTATGTGGTTGAGATCACAGAGAATACATAATTTTATACTCTTGATTGCTTTTACTTTAACACTGTAAAATTACTTTTCCCCATCTGATTATAGAATAATTTTGAATCATCTTTTTAATCATTGCCTGGTATCTCAATGATAAATGAACTATCATTCCCATATTTTTTAAAGTTTTGGGTGTGTCTAGGGGCGCCTGGGTGGCTCAGTCTGGTAAGCGTCCGACTTCAGCTCAGGTCATGTTCTCACGGTTCGTGGGTTCGAGCCCCACGTCAGGTTCTGTGCTTGTGCTGACAGCTCAGGGTCTGGAGCCTGCTTCGGATTCTGTGTTCTCCTCTCTTTGACCCTCCCCTGCTTGTGCTCGGTCTCTCAGAAATAAATAAACATTAAAAAAATAGTCAATTTTTTTAGAGCAGTTTTAGGTTCACAGCAAAATTGAGAGGAAGGATAGATTTCACATAATACCCTGCCACACACACACACAGTCTCCCCCATTATGAACATCATCCATTAGAGTGGTGTGTTTGTTACCACCGATGACACTGCAGCGACACATCATTATCAGCCAAAGTCCATAATTTGCGTTTGGGTTTACTTTTGACGTTGTATATTCTATGGGTTTGGACAAATGTCTAATGACATGTATCCATCATTTTGGGATGGAGTGTTTTCAAGGCCCTAAAAATCCTCGGCGTTCATTCTGTTCATCCCTTTCTCCCAACCTTGGCAACCACCAACCTTTGTCTCCATAGTTTTGCCTTTTCTAGAATATCTTATAGTTGGAATAATACAGTATTGTATGTCTCTTTTTCTCTGTGTAAATTATGATGTAATAAAATATCTACCCATATCAAGATTTTCCCAAACTCAGGATTATTTTCTTGAGCCAGAAATATATGCCTACTGGATAAAAAGTACATTATTAAATTTTCATTGTAAACATTGACTATCTTAGGGACTCCTGGGTAGCTCAGTTAGTTAAGCATCTGACTCTTGGTTTTGGCTCACATCATAATCATGTGGTTTGGGAGTTCAAGTCCCTTGTCAGGCTCCATGCTGACAGTGCAGAGCCTGCTTGGGATTCTCTCTTGTGCGCACGCTCTCTCTCTCTCTTTTTCTTTCCCTCTCTCTCTCTGCCCCCTCACACTCTCTCTCTTTCTCTCTCAAAATAAATAAATAAACTTAAAAAAATGACTCTCTTAGTAGGTCAAAAGTAGAACCATATGTTATTACTTTGATGAGAAAAATAGGAGCTTATTTTCTACATTTTTATTTCTTTGATTTCTACTAATGTTGAACCTTTTTTCTCCAAACTTCTTAACAATTTGTTTTTCAGCATTTGTGAATTCTCGGTTATTTATCAATTGCTCAATTGTATATAAAGGGTTTTAACATCTTCCTTAAACATTTATATTGAGCTTTTAGAATAAATTGCCGTATTTATTACATTTCTCAATTTCTTGTTTGCCTTTTAACTTTTCAAGTTATATTTTGAAACTCAGAAATTTTGTGATTTATTTCAGCTATTTAGGTCAACATGACTTTGTGATTTCTTTCTGTTACGAAAGTGAGGAAATCCCCCTGCCCATACTTGAAAACATATTGATTTCTGTGTTCTTCTAGAATTTTGTTGATTAGTTTTACTTTTATTTCTCTCATTCAGCTGGAACTTATTCTGCTGCATGAAATAAGATGACCGTATAAATTCATTTCCCTAAACCAAAAAACGGTACCAGGATCATTTATCATTTCCCCAGTACTTTATGTTGTTTATCATGCATTACATTTTATATATGACGAGATCTTTTTCTGAATTATGTAGTAGAGAGGTCTCCAAACTTTTTTGATCGCATGCCTACAAATACAAAATATCTGTGCATGTTCCACTGATATACGTATATTCATCTTATCACATACTGGTACGACTGTCAATTCATATGTTAACATTAATATTAATTTATACCTTGAGATCAAGTGGCAATGTATTTTGTAATATTTTGCGTCCCACCCCTGGTGAATTTTTTTTTTTGCATGTCACATACTGCTTATGATATGATTTCTATGATTTTTGCTTAATAATATGCTTTAATTTCCCTTTTATCTACTTTTCCCCTCAGGATTATTCTTTCTTCAAACGCTTGTTTGACATTCCCTTCTATATAAATATATGTATCGTTTTGTAAAGTTTCCTGAAAAATCCCATTTGGACTATAATTATAGTTCCGTTCAACTTACATTTTTTTCTTTTACCATCTTTAGATGGTCTTCTAATTCGCAGTCATTGATAACTTCTGTCATCTTTATGTCTCTTGGTAGAATTTAGAAAATGACTGTAAAAAATGGCTTATGTTACTTCTAGGGACTGTATGTATGTATTCACCACTATGGGGATTTGATATTTTCTTTTTTTCAAGTTATTTTTAACAGGTTATTTCATTTATAGGGTGACTATATAGTTCTACCGTCCAAACCATTTCATTTCTGAGAGTGAAAGGGGGCACTATTGATTATAACACTGAACAGCAGGCATAAATGGGAGTCTCCTAGGGAAAGTAGGACATCTGTTAACTCTAGGAACCCAGAGAGCCTTCCACATTGGAGAATGAAAGTGTAGACAATTCTCAAAATAACTTTTTTTTCTGTGAAGGAGGAATAAGAGAGAGTGGAAGATGTAGGGCAACACAAGATCAAATAATGCTGTTTATTTTTAAGTGAACCTGTTTAAATGTTGATAGGAAGACATCAGTAAAAATAGAGATGTTCAAGTGATATTAGAAGGTCAGTGATTAATGAAGAAAAGTCTATGAAGCGGCCATGGGGGTAGGATTTTGACCACAAGAGGAGTAAGCCTTGTGCTTAGAAGTAAAACAGGAAAGGTAGCTTTGTCTGCAAATAAATTTGCAGGTGGAGGCTAGGTGACTGACGTTTTTCCCATCGCGGTCAAAACATACAGCAACGTATAGTACTGAAAATACTGAAGGAATTTATCAAAACATCATATAGCACCTGTATTGGAAATGAGATTTAACATTTTTATTTTTGTTTTAGTCGCAATTTAAGTGACAATCAGCGCTCCTCAGAATAACCCTGCAAGTGTATGTGCATGTGTCTGTGATCTCCATCTATGCATACCATTATATTGTCATTTTATCATTTTTCGCCTTTAACTTTTTGGCCCCCACGAGTGTTCCAAAAATCACACTTCTAAGAGAAAGTTTACATGTAAATAAGAGGCAGTGCTCTCTGCTTTTTATTTCATCTCTATGTCTTTGAAGCCCTTGGCACTCCGTTAATTCCATTACTTAGAACAGGTGTGTGTAGTTTTTGCTACATTCAGTTGTAGTATTTGTGCCTCCTCTGTAGCACCTCTGTGTGGCAGCGTACCTTGTGTTTAGCCTAGAATTTAGACGCCTCTGGGCACGTCTGGAGGGCCTATCGGGCAGAACCTCGGGGATCCATTTTTCATGAGGGGCCATGGAGTCTTCTTGGGAGGAATTCATCCTAAGGCAAGAGAGATTTCAGACATACAAATCGTTCCGAGGACCCGAGGTCAGCGTTCAATCTGAATGATAAAAACTATACTCTGCTTGGCTTCATCCTTTCCGATCGGGACTGGAGAATCCTGCCGTGTAGACTCTCTGCCGTCTCTGGCAGCCCACACGCCTCTCTCCCAGGTGCCCGCGTCCTTCATTCCAAACCTCGAGCACAGCCATGTGCTTCAGACCTCCCTTTCTCTTCTCTCTTCTTGCCCTTCCCTGTCGCCCGGCCCTGCAAGTTCCTGCCCTGTGCCAAGTTCCTCTAGGGCTTTGGGCACGCGCAAGTGACAGGAGGTGTTCAAAGCTTTATGGTGGCCATCACCCTCATCCCTTTAGAACTTACTTAGTTCAGTTTACAAAAGGGACGACCACACTACATAGTTTCTAAACCAAGTTTCCCCCTAATGCCAGGCATTTGTGTGTCACCTATGTCATTTCCTTAACATTTTCCTTTGAATCAACTCATGACTAACGTCTCCACTTAACCTTTACTTTGTTCTAGGCAGTAATACCCACGAAATCACAGTTTTAATGAACTAGCTACAGTTTTAGGATATGTGTACATATTCTATATAATAAATACAGAGACATAGAACTGTAAAAAAGTAGCATAACACACCCAGTATTTGGAATGGGTGTGTTTTTTGTTTCCAGTAAGCTGCCTATTCCGTTTACTGATGGGAACAAGGGTTTCTCTTTCCTTACTTGCTCTACCTTCTACGTTCATTCATAAATGACTAGATTTGATAGAACACGTTTATGTTTTGGGGTAAACCATTTTAAAGTCTTTCTCAGCACTAACAAATTGGCATTCTCATAAAGAAGAAAGCAGTTAGCATCATATTGTTTTATCTAAAAGTCAAAATGATAAGCTGTGAAACAGTATCCCAGCAGGTATTTTGAAGGATTGTTTGCCAAGGCTAATTTATAGATTCGGCAACATTTAAAATAAAAGATCAGATACCAGACTTTTTAAGGTTTTAAGAATAAGAAGAATTAGTGTTTGGAGTTGAAAAGAGAAAGTGTTATTACAGAGTAGATTTTCTCGTGTGGCTGATAATAACAAGGATCGAGACATCCAAGACTGCTAGAAAATTATTTGGCCATAAAAAGCTTTCAACAAAATCCCTGCTGTTTATTATAGTACAGACTTTTCCAGAGCCCACCAAACCTGTGAAGGCCATTTCCAGCCCTTGTGTCCAAAACATTGAATCCTATTAATAGACATGTATTAGGATGTTTTAGCTATTGGAGTTTACATGTTGACCTTACAATTTTCAGGACAGATGAAGATACAGTGAGCTACTCTTTGCTCGTGAGGCTGCATGATGTAGTATAACAAATCTTGGCTCTCAGACTTGGTCACCATGTTACCTTAAATCACCTCAGCATTGTATCCCTTCATTTTCTTGGTTATAAAATGGGAACGATAATCATTCTTCTCTGGGTTTTTTTTTTTAATAACATAAATGATAGGGTACATATGCAACGATTTTATCAAGTGCTATATACATCTGTAAGTTTTCAGTGTTCTGTTGTTAATATCGGGCCTTTCTCTGGCTTTGATTATAATACTTTCAGATTGGGGAAAGAAGTATTTGTCCCCATGGTTCTGATGAAGGCATTGGGGAAATCGTCTATTTTTTAGGAGGAACGATGGTCACGTTTGTATGTTCCATTTTGTAACTTGGTTCTGATTTTCTTTTAATGAATTACATTTTATTTGCATTATTTTTGGCAGTGGCTTCATTCTTTGGGCACCTGAGGTTGACTTGGGCACTTGGAAAGGGTGTTGAAGCTGCATAACTACTTTGGTGAAAAAGGCATCGCAAGCTGGTTATTTAAACAAGATAGAAGACTTGTTTTCCCGTCATATACTTTTATTTGCCATGAAATCAACTCCGAACATCACAGACTCTTGCCGGGATTAGCTTTGCTAACTTTTCACAGCTATGCACCCCCACCTACTGACCTATTTTCTCCAACTCTCCCTGCTATCTAACTTTTGAAGACTACTACTTCTGTTATGGAGTAACACCTACATAATTTCATGCATTCAATAAAAACTTATTGCTTCCCTATCCTGGGAAAGGGGTTTTGCTAGATTCAAAGGTGAATATAACTGACTCCAAAAAGGTCAGGATATGGTCATGGAGATGAAGTGATACACAACCATACTGTATTGTGTTCAGGGAAATGGAAGTGAACCACATTGCTGTCATGGGAAAACGGAGGCTTGTCAGGGAAGGCTTCCTAGGTGATGTAAGATCCGAAGTGCGTCATTCACTCATTTGGCAATCGTGCTTTGATAACCTGCTATGAACGTGCCAAGCATTGTTCTAGGTACTTGTGATATATGGTGAGAAACGCTGGGAATCATTCTTGCTCTCTTAACACTTACATTCTATTAAAAGACCCCATCAGATAATTGCTCAAATAAATCCAAAATTACAACCACGGTAATTGATGCAGAGGAGAGGTACTTAACTAGGAGAGCTCATAATGGGCATATTTGTTCTTGTTTCTGGTTAGGTTGGGAGAAGGCTTCCCTCAGACTGTAACTGAGAGCTGAAGGATGAATAGGAATTGATTGGTTTGGGTTGGGCCATAGACTCATTCTAGGCAGAAGGAGCATCACGTTTAAGATTGAATGTAGTCACTGTTTAAGCTTTGAGTAAGTTCAGGGGAAAAAAGAGGAGTAGGACATAAAAATGATACATGATGATCATAAAGATGATTCATGTATCGTCTTTATTAATGACAAAGTTGTTATTGGAGAATGTCACTTGGGTATGAAAGCCAAGTTCACTTCCTTCTATAGAATGCCAGAATTAGTCATATTTACCTGCCTAGTTATAGAAGATTGCAGACTACTTATGGCCTCCACAGAAGACAGAGGCCATTTGTGGAATTTACCACATGAAGAAACAGCATGATTCGAACATTGTGTAGAGTGAGTGGAAAGACTATGTAGAAGGGAGAGGTTGAAGATAAAAGAAGGGGATATGAATGATGAATGAAGGTTCTGGAAGAGGTGGGCAGGTAAGGACTAGATGAGGGTGAGGCGTCAGAAGGGTCCAGGCCACAGAGTTTAGGGAGGCGCTCGTTCTCAGAGTTGTGCAAGTACAGGGTTGGCACCATGAAAGGAAGCGCTCCTTAAATATGGTGCCCTGGGTACCAGTCCTGCTTTATCCTAGTCCTGGACCTGCTGTAAGGCATGAGATTGAAGGCACAGGGAAGGAACTGGTCATGATAAAGAGCAGGGAGACTGGAGGAACAGTGTGGGAAAGGAGATGTATGCAAGTAACGGAATAGTGTACAGGAAGGTAAGGGAGGACACGCCGGATGGTCTCATGTTTCTTGATGATGACCTATAAATAAAGTCAGCAGCTTCAAATGAGCATGGAGTTTGAGAGTCGTGAATATTTAGAACGTGCCGACAAAGGAGGACGGGTACTCACAAGCAGTAGTGAGGGCCTTGTTGAGACCGAAAATCAGTCCGTAGCACTGTTTGATCATTTCCGCTTGCGTGCGGCCGTCTGGGTTCACGAGTGGCGTACTCACGCCCCTGCGCCAGCCCAGAGCAGAGGTTTTACAGGGTCCATATGACAGTGGGTAGGAATGGACGGTGCGGGTGAGAGAGGAGTCCAGGTGACAAGCCATGGGAACCAGGCACCGTATAGGGACATGCACGGTACAGAGGTAGGGTGATAATTGTAAAAAAAAAAAAAAAAAAAAAAAAAAAAATGCTAAAACTGAAGGAGACAATAATGGTCTCAGTGAAGCTGAAGAAGAGAGATGGTCAGAGTCAGACTGGCTATGTGAGAACGGGGAAGAATTCCAGAGATTCATTTGTTTTCTTTCAGCAGATGAATCTGTTCCAGAGTGTTTCTGACCGAGGCCCTAGAGGCAGATGGCTGTGGATGTGTAGTGATGACACTCAGTGCAGGACGCAGGAGCCAGGAGGCTCAGTGGTGGCATGGGAAGTGCACACCAACGGTGACTTGCCCGAGGATGGTGGGTGCAAGTGGGTTACGGATATCCCAACATGCCCGGTGACTGGTAGTGAGCGCCTCGGGAGGAGGCCTGTAGATAATGGTAATCGGTGGGGTTAGAGCATGGTGTAGTGGGGTGGCATGAGTTTCAAAGAAGCAAGGCTTTACTTTCTTTCTTTTATTAACACGGGTGTAAAAATACGTGGAGATGCGGAATGTTGGATAATAAACAGGCTCTGATTAAGTGTCAGAGGAATGGCGTCCTCTGAGGGAAGTCAGGTTTCAGTTGACTTTAGTGACAAATTTGAGTTGAAGGAGATGTAGGAGCATACCATTGAATGAGGTGCATGAATGGCCCAGTGAAGACTGTTTTCTTTAATTTTTAAAAAACGTTTATTTATTTTTGAGAGCGAGGGAGAGTGCGCACGCCCCCACGCACTTGAGTGGGGGAGATGCAGAGAGAGGAGGACAGAGGATCCAGAACAGGCTCTGTGCTGACAGTAGAGAGCCCAAAATGGGGCTCGAACCTTCAAACTGTGAGATCATGACCTGAGTCGAAGTCGGACGCTTCACCGACTGAGCCACAGGTGCTCCAACATTGTTTTTTTGATGAGTGGGGAAGGTGTGCGTGTGTTCTTGTATCGAGAGAAGTACAGAGTAGTATGGAGAAAAGAATAATAGAGACATGTGTGGACTCTGGTATCATATTAACGTGGATTAAATCCTGGGTGCAGCAGTTAAAAGCCCTGTAATTGTGAACAAGTTATTAACTCAAGTTCCTTGCGTGTAAAATGGAGTTATATGCACGTCGTGGGTTATTATGAAGAATAATGAATTAATGCATGTTTGGTGCTTAGCACGCAGTAAGTGCTAAGTAAACGTATTGTTATTATGATCAGTTACAGTAAGGAGATGATCAAAGATAATAGAGACATGAGGCCCAGTGGCATTAGCTGACCTTAAGTTGGAATTAGGAACCAGAGATGTTCACATCTGTGGTGTAGGATGGGATACAGAAGCCAACATGTTGGAACACGGTGATGGGCCATCATGGGCATGCCAGATGGTTCACTGGCTTTTCTCCCGGCATTGGGATACCAGAGCTCAGGCTTTCAATAGTGGGAAGAATCAAGTAGGAGTTGGAGGTGGGTAGGTGATCGGCAAAGTTCGGGTGATTCTTCTACCCACTCCTTTCTACTTTGCTACGGAGAGAAAAATCCCACCTACATAAAGAGTAACGGACGGTGAAGAAAGATGAATTAATTGCCACTTCAAATATATTCTGTTATTATTCTGTGCTTATATAGGATTGTTTTCCTCACAAGGATTCACTGTGGGTCTAAGCCCCACAAGGGAAGAGCTTCTGAGAGCCATCGTGTCCTGATTCCAGTTCAGGGAAGTCATGCAGTCTAGGGAAGTGGGCTCCTTCAGTTGTAAGGACATTTGTAGAATAATCTTTATGTAGTTGGTAACCCTGTGGGATCACAGAGTTATCAGGAAGTCTATCTCTCTTTTGTATCCTTCCCTGAAAACCCTAGGATCTTGCAGAAATCTTATGATGGAGCTACAGTGTCTAATGGAGAATACAAGTATCAATCTACTGGTTTTGAAAGATACTCTCAGCTTAGAATTAGATCAGATGGGATAGAAAAATCTCTCTCCAATGTAACAATGTAAGCTTTGAACTACGTGACCTGAATTCCTAACTTGTTGATGTTATCTCCCTTTTCCGTCCTCTGTCTTATATATACTTTAAAAATTAGGAAATACATCAAAGATGGAGAAAAGTATGCAGACGAATATTATAGCTAATACTCTGTGTTTACTTCATAAAGTATAAACTGTTTACTGTGCTGTATGTTTTACATGTATCAACTCAATCCATGAACAGTGCTATGAGATAGGCTATTATTATTATTCTTGTGTTGCAGTTAAAAACAGTCTCAGAGTTTATGTAACTTACTCAAGATCACCCAACGTGGGGGGGGCAGTCTTTCTCTTAACCACTTACGCTGTACTGCTTTTCACGTGTCGTCATTAACACCTGCATATTTGCTTCACACGTTTTTATAAAAAAAAAAAACAACAACCCCACAGAAGACAGTTTAAATCTCCTCGTCAGGTACTCCTCCTCAGTCTCTCCTCTTCTGTCTTCCCAAAGGTAACCACTAACCTAAATTCAGTATCAGTTACATGTATGTTTCTACCATGCGTTTATATATATATACTCGTGTCTAGGTAATACATAGAAGTTTTTTGTGAGGCGTTCATAGTTTGTTTTTTGCTGTTAATGGTTTTTGAGATGTAGCCTTGTTGATATATAGAGCTGGAATTTGTTCGTTTTTATTGCTTTAGAGAATATTCCAGTGAACGTATACTGCACCTACTCTCTTATTTATGACCCTGTGGTAGGTAGATTGCATTCTTGTTCCCAGTTCTTTACCCCTCCCTATAGCCACACATTTTCAATGTGACTTTTTCATTTCTTCCATTAGAGGCAGAATGTATTTGCCCACCCAGTTAATGTGACTCTTGGCCACATGACTTGCCTTGACCAAAGGAATGTTAACAGGCATGATGCAACAGTGGGCTTGAAATGAGTCTCTACCTTTGACCCTGCCCTCTTGCACTCCGCCAACATCGTGGCAGAAAAAATGCCCCAGCTAGTCCACTTGTCCAAGAAAACAACAAAAAAAGAGGCACATAGAGCAAGCTGTACCAAATCTGTGGCCGGGACCCCAGACCCGATCAGCCCAGCTGAAATCATTAGAGCCTCCTCAGGCTGTCTACGTACAAGTGGGCAGGAATAAATGAGAATTGTTTTGAGCCCCTGAATTTGGGGGGTAGGTATAACTGAGACACATTTTACATTTGTGTTCAGTATTTTACTACTAAAAACAATTCTGCTATAAATAATGTGCAGGTTTCCTGGAACATACGTGTGGGTTTCTCTGAGGGACACATCTTAGAAGTTGAATTGCAGGATCATAGCGTGTGCACATTTTCAGCTTTCCTAGGCATCGCACTGCTTTTGTCTGCCAAGTGGTTGTAACTAGTGAGCCGTGTCTTATTGTTTCTTCCCCTCCTCACTGACAATTAATATTTTCAGAATTTCATCTGTTAGCCATTCTCAGATACTAAGTGATATCTCATTTTACTTTACATTTCCATGATTACTAATGAGGCTTAACATATTTTTCATATTTATTGACTATTTGGGTTTCATTGTGTGTGTCCTCTGTTCCTATCCTTTGCCCAATTTTCTGTTTATTTTATAGGATTTTGAGTTTTCATTTTTTCATATCTATCTGCCCTGTTCCATTTGTCCCATTGTCAGTAATTTCTTTTTTTTAGTGCAGGTAGTTGCTTTATTTATTTCTTTGAGTGCCCTAAAATACTTCTTTTAAAGTCTTTCTCTAATTCAAGGGTCAGCAGACCTTTTCTGTAAAAGGCCAGACAGTAAATATTGTAGGATTTGTGGGCCAGACTCTGAGACAACCACAGAACTCTGTCTGAGTAGTGTGAAGGTGGTCAGAGAACACACGTACGTGGACAGGCATGGCTGTGTTCCAATAAGACTTGATTTACAAAAACAGGCATTGAGCTGGATTTAGCATGACGACCACTGGACCCACTGTACGCTACAACTCATTTCAACTGGAGTCCGTTCCTCTTCATGATTGATTTTGTTGATTGTTCTTAGTAATATATGTGTGCGTGCGTGCGTGTGTGTGTGTGTGTGTGTGTTTTAGATTTTTCAGTTTTCTTTCAAAAGAAGCTTCCCCCCACCCCCCGCCTGCCCAACAATTGCCTCTACCCAGTCACGGAGGCCTCCACCTCAGTCCAAAGCCAGATAATTTCTGTGAAATCTCCTTCTGACAAAAGAGGTGATACGTCTTTCATCTAGACTACTTGTTTATGTTCTACATCATTGTGCCACTGAACACATCGTACTCTGTGTTTCTGGCAGGGGAGGAAGGTTGGGGAAAGGAGGTAAACATGTTTTCTCTCATGTTTTTCATTCTTAGGAACAGGGTCTGTGTATTATTTCCGTATGCCTAGTGACGAGAAAAATATTCACTGAACCCTCTTGGTACATCTTCATTACGAGTCTTAGAGGAATCGGGATTTAGAGAAAACAATGGAATTGAATTAAAATATTCGATCTACAAAAGTTTATCTTCCAATATTATATACCGCTAACTGTGAAGTAGAAAAGCTTAAAAGGTATTTATAGACTCTTACTTTCCTACTACAGTACTTGATTAATAAGAATTGACCTGGAATGAGTTCTTACTGTAATGAGTATTCTGACAGACTCATTTAAAGAAAGTTAATACGGACTAGACTCCTCCTTTAGTGTAATAACAATGATTGTAATTAATTCTACGTACATTTTATTTAAATGTAATTTGAATCCATTTACCTGAGAGTCTTTGTACACAGCAAAAACATTAAAGTCATTGAAAAGTTGGAAGTCTCAAAAGAGTTTCAAAGGAAGTGATTAACACCAAGGACATAATTGAGAGGCTGTTGAAGCGATTATTTTGAAGAAATGCCTTTCAAATCAATGTCTTATTGTATAGGAGTTCATTTTATTTTCTGACCTGAAGAATCACCGATGGCTCGTTGGTTGTTGCTTGCTGGATTAGTATTCTTTCTTAATGTCAATATTACATACTGGACCTTGCCTATTTTCACATCATGATTTCTCTTTAAAGATACCCCATGCTTTCTTTCTCTTTATCTGTTATTATGTTGTAAGTTAAATGCTGCACCATTATTTTACGCCAATGTGATCACAGGTTGGAGACTTTGTGCAAAATATTAAGGAGCCATCTGCCAGAGGGTTTCAACATTGCCACCATTCCGGGGTTTAGGATTTGTCCTCATTTTGTCATTTCTGTTGAAGCTGGCCCGTATTTATCATAGCCAACACATACAAGTTATGCATGTGATCTGTCTGTATCTCAGACCAAAGGGTTAAACTTTGGAGCATTCGGTATTTGTTCTCCACCGTGAATAATCCCCATAAAACTTGCAGAGAAAAAGGCTGACTGGCTGTTGCAGTCGCTTTGACTCCAGGGGGCGGTGTAAACTAAGAAATAATAAGACCTTACCGACTCGCAGTTTGTATTTAATGTAATTATCAAAGCCAGAGGGAAATGATGGATTTTATGAGCCGGCCAGAATTTCACTGTGTAAGTTCTGTCCTTCCGAGATGGCTCCTTAAATGTGGGAGCCAGAGTGTCCATTCGAATTCTCCTGGGGCGGCTAGTCACTGCTTTCCTGGCCATGTTTCAGTGTATTCTCATCTGCAGTCCTGCTATGATTTTAACACAGACCATGTGGTTCCTGTAAAGGACTTGTTAAAAATTCCCTATATTTCAAATGGACCTTTCCTGATGTGGACACATGCACCCACGAACAGGCAGGTTCCCACACCCACGAACAGGCAGGTTCCCACACCCACGTATCACATAGCCAGCTGGAGATAGGAGGCTGTCAGCACACCATTCTGGGGGGATACTGAAGCAGGTGATGCACTGAAACGGTGGTGACAAAGGTTACTCATTAAGCATCTATTGAAGGGCGGGCTCTGTGCTGGGCCCTTTATATGTTAAATCTCATTTAACCTATAATGGAATCTCATTTTTACAGATAAGGAAATTGAATCTTAGTAATTTACCCAAGTACTGCCAGCTAGCACATGGCTAATGAGGATTCAAAAACATATGTTCTTTTTATGATGGTAACCTATATGCCTATACCCTACCATACATTTCTTGCAAGAAGAAGTAAGTGCCATTTGGAAACCGATTTTATGATCCCATTCTGTGTGTCTGTTTTAGTGCCATGGCAGTTATTTTAAAAGTCTCTCAATTTTTGTTTGGGAAGAACAATTTTACCACTTCAATATTTAGTCTGCACTTGCTAAAAATCACATCTCCAGACTAGTGGATTTTAAAAGGCTACTTCCCTCAACTCCTCAAGCAATTCTGGCCCCGTAGCAGAGGCTTTTGTGTTCACTACACAGGTTCTGGTTACACAAGCCAGAATTAGTTGAGTCATCATATTAGAAAGACATGCAAAGAGCATTTTTGGCTCAAGACCAAGGAATTCATATTTGGGTATTCCTATCCTATGATCAGCTCATTATACATCCTGCCTTATCTACTTCCCAGAGCAGTACGAAGGACAGCTGAAAGGTTAAGCGCTCGAAGTTCTTTTTATTAAAAAAAATTTGCAAACAAACTGGGATCCACCTTCATTTTAACCTTCACGTTACCAAGGATCACATACAATGGTAATATGAGCAGGATGGATAAAATTAGGAATTGAGGCTGATAAATGGTGATTATAAATTCCTGAAGAACATGTGGGTTAAGCTATAAGGTATCCAGTGTTGATAAATACTGTAAAATAGTTAACAGTGCCTACAGCGATAGATGTGGATAGAGCACAAAGCCCACTTGCTCTAACTCCCTCCTTTTACGGATGTGGAAATTGACCCACGAACAAGCTTAAAATTGCTCACAAGTGTGCAATGTGGCAATGTATAGTGAATTCATAAGAGTATACATTATTGTGACATCATTCAATAAGAGTCACTGCTTTCATGACTGTGACAATCCGGTTGCAAACCTGGATTATTGCCCGTCGCATGTATGTATGTATGTATGTATGTATGTATGTATGTATCAGGACTTTTTGAAGGAGCTCTTTAATTTGCAATTTGCAACGACAATAAAATGAGAATAAAACAGTGCTCATGTATTAGTTCGTAATTCCCATCCAAAAAGAAGTGCTGAAAGCCTGAAAAAGATACGGTTCCCTTCTTTGCTCCTTAAATTTTTCTCAGATCCTGCATCCAGGCGCTGGTTAGTATCCTTTTAGAGCCACGCTTCGGGGTCTCACTGGCTATGCCAGAATGATCTCTTTCTTGTAGTAAGATCTTAATTACTAATTGCAGAGGAGTCTAGGTCTCTTTTGCATCTGGAATTGTTTAAAGTTCAGATTTTTAAATAACAACTCTTCCTCAATTGATTCTAAAGAAGGCTGTTTTCCTCTAAATTGGATCTGCAAGATGACTTCTCATTACCCAGGAAATGGCTTATTTCTCTATTTGTATGGGTCTGCAGATTTCTGCTTCTCTGAACCTCTCCCTCTACTGCTAGTGATTTCCCTGCTGAGACAGTTGATGGGGGGGGGTGGTTCTATTCCTTTCATTTTTGTGGGTAGCCTAACGTCTAGATTGGTATCTGATTTACAAAAGTATCCTCCGGTGGAAAGAGGCACACACACTGTAGTACTTTACACAAATACAATTCCATGTCCTCTGGCTATTCTAGCAGACCGGAAATTTACTCTGGTAACTATTTCATTTCTAGTTTGTCTAATAAACATTAAGACTTTGGCCGTTCATAGCTATTAGGTTTATTTTTAGTACAAGTTGAGTAAATAAAAGCATGTTCGCATACACGTGTTCTCCACCTTCTAAGTACAATAGAAACAGCATCATTCCCATGAAAGGTCTTCTTCTCCATTTACACCCCGTATCCCATCCCTTTTTGCATGTTCGAGGATGGTAGACCCTCACCAAATCCTCTCTCTCCTGCATCATCAGTTTCTCATCCTCTGCTGGATTGTTCTCAGCAGCAAATAAATATGCTCTGACATCTCCCATCTTAACACTAAACTCTGTCTTCATCACTTGCTTCTGTCTTTCCTTCACATCAAAATTTGCGTATTGGTATTCACCTACCATATCAGCCATTATGTCATTAGCTTCCACACATTTAGGCTTGGGTCCCCTCCACTCCACTAAAAGTGCTCTGGTCCAGATCATCAGCAACTTCCCGTGCCAAATGCAGTGAGTAATGCTCAGTTACTCTACCCATCTGGCCAAGCCCACTGTAAATCTCATCATCTCTTGCCTTTTGTGACATCCCGTTCTCCTCCCTGGCCACTGTTTCTTGGTCTCCTTTATGTGCTCTTCCTCCTCTTCCCTAGTTTTACAGGCTATATCTTTGCCCTTGACTATACTTATTCTTCAGTCCTAGGAGTATATTTTTTTTTTTTTTTTTTTTTTTTTACGGGAGAGGGGACTGGGCCTAGGAGTATATTTTATCTGTATTGCTATGATTTGCAATATTTGTTTGTTTGTTTGTTTGTTTATTTATTTATTTATTTAGAGCAAGCGAGCAGGGGAAGGGCAGAGAGAGGGAGAGAGAGAGAATCCCAAGCAGGTTCCATGCTGTGGGTGCAGAGCCTGATGCGGGGCTCAAGCCCATGAATGGTGACATCATGACCTGAGCCAAAGCCAAGAGTTGGATGCTCAAGCAACTGAGCCACCCAGGCACCCCTATTTATTAATACTTCCTAAGTTCCAGACTTACGTTTTCAGTGCCTACATGCCATCTCCACTTGGAGAGCCTTCTTATTTTTTTTTTTTTTATGAAATTTATTGTCAAATTGGTTTCCATACAACACCCAGTGCTCATCCCAAAAGGTGCCCTCCTCAATACCCATCACCCACCCTCTCCTCCCTCCCACCCCCCATCAACCCTCAGTTTGCTCTCAGTTCTCAACAGTCTCTTATGCTTTGGCTCTCTCCCACTCTAACCTCTTTTTTTTTTTTTTTTCCCTTCCCCTCCCCCATGGGTTCCTGTTAAGTTTCTCAGGATCCACATAAGAGTGAAACCATATGGTATCTGTCTTTCTCTGTATGGCTTATTTCACTTAGCATCACACTCTCCAGTTCCATCCACGTTGCTACAAAAGGCCATATTTCATTTTTTCTCATTGCCACGTAGTATTCCATAGTGTATATAAACCACAATTTCTTTATCCATTCATCAGTTGATGGACATTTAGGCTCTTTCCATAATTTGGCTATTGTTGAGAGTGCTGCTATGAACATTGGGGTACACGTGCCCCTATGCATCAGTACTCCTGTGTCCCTTGGATAAATTCCTAGCAGTGCTATTGCTGGGTCATAGGGTAGGTCTATTTTTAATTTTCTGAGGAACCTCCACACTGCTTTCCAGAGCGGCTGCACCAATTTGCATTCCCACCAACAGTGCAAGAGGGTTCCCGTTTCTCCACATCCTCTCCAGCATCTATAGTCTCCTGATTTGTTCATTTTGGCCACTCTGACTGGCGTGAGGTGGAGAGCCTTCTTAAATTTACCGTGGCCAAAAGGGAAGTTTGGATCCCTGCCCTTCCACTCTCACCCTACGTCTACTCCCTCTTTTTCTTACCAATCTCAATGACTGGCACCACTACTCATGCACTTGCTCAAACCAAAATATTAGGCATCATCCTTGGTTCCTCTCTTTCCTTCATGCCCTGTATCCAAGCCCTAGCAAGTCCGGTAGGTTTTCTGTCTCTCAGTCTGTGTGTGTGTGTGTGTGTGTGTGTGTGTGTGTGTGTGTGTGTGTGT
>NW_024420310.1:126866-221606 GCF_014898765.1 Herpailurus yagouaroundi | reverse complement strand
TGTGTGTGTGTGTGTGTGTGTGTGTGTGTGTGTGTGTGTGTGTGTGTTTGTGTGTGTATGTGTGTGTACAGTCTTTGAAACTTGTCTCTTTCCCTCCATTTCTACTGTTGTTACTCTAGTCCATAACACCATCATTTATATCCTGAGCTTACTGGGTACCCTTGTTTCTCTTTGTAGCCAAAGTGATCTTGGGAGAATATAAAGCAGATCATGCCAGTCTTCTATGTAAAACCATCTAGTGGCTTACCATGGCTCTTAGGATAAAATCCAGTCTCCTTAACCGTGGCCTGCAAAGCCATGATGATCTGCCTCTCGTCAGTATTCCCTACTGCATCCTTGGTCATGCTGGTCTTCCTTCTGTTCCTCCATCACACCAAGCTACCTTCTTCCTCACATTTTTGTACTTCCTGTATTCTCTTCCGCAGATTATTTCCCTTAAGATCTTAATAGGTTTACTCCTTTCCTCTTATCCCGTTAGCCTGAGCACCTCCTGAAGTTGCAGCTCCCACACCTGTTACTCTGTATCATATTATGCTGTTACTTGTGTATTTCCTAAACTTCTCTATCAGAACCCACTAAGTTCCATGAGAAGAGCACATCACTATATCCCTTGATCTAGCACAGTGTCTGGCAAAATAGGTGCACAGTAGCTGTTCGTGAGACGATTTCATTTGGCATGATTTTCAAGCTATTTGAATTTTTCCTTTTTTAATGAAAAGGTGTGACTGGACCCCAGATATCGGACAATTTGATGTAAATTTGATGCTTTGTGTTGAAATATTTTCCAAAATTTAATGCACATTTGTTCATTTTATCTGTTCAAAAGTATTATTTTTTTAATGTTTCCAGATGGTTTACATTTTGTTGATCTAATTTCAAAGTGATATAGAAGTTATCCATATTGTTTGATGGCTTTATATTTTGTTTGAAGTACACACATTGCTCAGTGACTACACACACACACACACACACTGTTAAGAACTAGCTCTGTTTAATACAGATTTTTAAAAAATTTCCATTTCATTATGAACATTTAAAAAAATATTTTTATTTATTTTTTTGAGAGACACAGAGAAGGTGAGATTGTGAGCTGGGGAGAGACAGAGATAGAGGGAGACAGAATCCCAAGCAGGCTCCACACTGTCAGTATAGACTCCCATGCGGGCTTGAACCCATAAACCGTGAGGTCATGACCTGAGCTGAGGTCAAGAGTCTGACACTTAACTGACTGAGCCACCCAGGCGCTCCTCATGGATATTTTTAAATATATAGGAAAGTTGGAAATATTTTACAGACAACACCTGTATAGCCATCACCTAGATTCTAACATTTTACTCTGCCTGATTTATAACAAACCTGTCTGTGTACCCCTCCTTCTTCCCAGATAGATATATTTTAAAAGACTATTTTAATTTATTTAAGATAGTGAATATTTTCTAAGCTTTTAATTTCAATCAGAAATGAAGCAGGTTGCTACCTATTTTGGCTGCCAAATGATTAGAATGAAATCTCATGATGGGACACCTGGGTAACTCAGTTGGTTCAGTGTCAGACTCTTGATCTCGGCTCGGGTCATGATTTTATGGTTCATGAGTTCCAGCCCTGTGTGGGGCTCTGTGCTCACAACATGGAGCCTGCTTGGGATTCTCTCTCTCCCTCTCCCGCCGCCCCTAGTCTAATCCTCTCTCTCCCTTTCTTGCTCTCTCTCTCATAAAAAAACTTAAAGATTTTTAAAAAGAATGAAGTCTCATGGTATGTTAAACCACTGTATATTTGACTCCTAAAATTTACACAGGCCAAAAATCTCAATTGTGCTTTGAAGCTGGAACTTGTATATAGTGACATATAATGTCACGGTGAGTGATGAAGGAACTGGACTAAAATGAATTCTAGCATGTAATTGAAGATGTTTAGTCTACACTGGAAGCAATGGGAAAACTAACTGTTTTAATTAATAAAGCTGTTAGAAAAATAGCCACAGTTGACATCATTCTTTTCTTGGTGGACATTGATGCCCATTGTCTCTTTTTCTCCTTTACTTCATCTATTTCACTGCTCATTGACACTTGTACTAGTGAGTAGCCAGGGAGGAGGGAAGTATAAATGACAGTACCCAAATTGATTCAGGCCATGTGATGAGATAATGAAGAGTTTCATTGCCACCAAATTCATAGGAACATAGAATACTGATTAATAGAATCATACGTGCAATGTTGGAACCACAGGTCCCTTACAGATCTCCTAGTACAGTCTCATTTTACTGATGGGAAAACTGAGGCCCTGGGAAGACAAAGCAGCTTTTTCAAGGTCACATTTTCCCAAGTCCTGCATAAGTGAAACACGAAGCCATATGTCTAGAAGCTGCCTTCCTTCTCTACTTGCTGAAGGCCATAAGAAAAGATTTCATTTTCCTGGCCTACATGATTGCTTGGGTTCTTCTACTTTTGACATTTGTTCATTATCTGATTGGACTTCAATTGCAACCTGTCATGTTTTATATTTTTAAATTGCATTTATAATATTTTAGGTGACACTGGTACTTAGGGTTCAATTAGCAATAGATATCACTAGTTTAATGGGCAGTGAGTTTCTGTTTAGTTTGCACATTCTTTTGGTTTGTTCCTACTGAAGCTTTTCTTCAGTTTTCTTGTGTCACCGAGACTTGACCAAAGGAACAAAAAAAGCTGTAAATACCACCAGAGGCGGATCCAGGTTTTACAGGACTGAAATTAATACAATTGCGGCATCCAAATACAACATGAAGGGTGAGAAAGAATATTTTGTAGGGCCGGTGCAAGCGAGAGGCCCTGGAACTCAAGCTTCGTTAATTTCACCGTAACCCATCTCCGAGTGCCAGAGCAAATATATTAGCTAGGTCTGTCAGTATTTTGTATTGCACAGGGAAGGGAGGGGGTGAAGGGAAGCTGATATTGCCTAACTACCTACTGTGTGACTGGCATTATGCCAGGTGCTTTCCACATAGCATCTTGTCTAACCCTCACACAACTGTGAGACTGAGAATATATGGGCCGTATCTCCCAAGTTGGGCATGTCTACCAAATGGCCAAAGCAGGTTTTGAACCTGCGTCTTCCTCCCTGCAAAACTTGTATACCGTATGTATATGGGAACGGCTATTAGCACAAGGGCCTGTCAATCCCATTAAAAAATAGACATATGATCAAATACAGATATTGACAGCACGGGTTTCCATTCATAAAGGATAAGAGAAGTACTCAAATAATGATAATTCAAGATAGAACATTTTATTTGCCATGACATAGGTTTCAAGATAGAACCATAGCTATCTTTTGCCAATGGTGGGAGGATTCTAAAAAATATAAACACGAAACAGCTTTTTTTTTTTCCCCCCAAGCACTGCTTTTAACCATGCTCTCTCGGTCACCCATGCTGTCCCTTAGCAACATCTTTGGCAGATTCTATTAATTTGCGACCATTTACATTTATTCCGATCTTATTCACTTTAACGTAAAAGTCCAAGAGCTGTTCCCACCTTCTGCTGCGAGTGCAGACCAGAGCCATGACCCTGGCTGTCTGGTGAACAGTCTGGGTGGCAGGGAGTGGCGTGGGGGTTCAGTGTTAACTGGTTCTGAAATGTATTCTATCTCATTCCTTCTCCCAAGCCGGTTCTTTTGGTGTTGGGGAAAGGGAAGGAGGAATGGTGGATGCAGAGATCTTCTTACAGAATTCATTGGTCACTTTCTGTGACTGGGGATCCCAGTTGTAGCCTCTGCTGCTGTGTGGTCTTCTCAGATGTCAAGTGGCTTTCTTGGGGTGCCATTCAACTCCATTCTGGCCCCTTCTGTCACTGAAGGCTGCCTCAGAAAGGAGGCATCATAGTCACTCACCGTCTCTCTAGATAGCCCTACAGCTCCCACCCTTTGTGCCGAGGTTCTCTTCTGAGTCCTCCCGGGCCCATGACTGACAGGGGCTCTCTCATATTCTTCCAAAGCATACTTTGCCATAATCTCTTTTGGTCCTGCTGCTCGGAGCAACTCCCGCAGGGCTCCTACGCTTAGCAATATCGGTACCAAAAAGGGATATGTTTCTCTAATTTTTTATGATCCCCAAGAACTCTCTTACCATTCTCCTGTCTCGTGGCCTCAGCAGGCTCATCCAGGAGGTGAGAGGCAGCTCATCTTCTTTCAAGCACCCCTGGTCTCTCTGAATCGTTTTCTTAAAGCTGCTCCTTGGCCTGACTTGGCCTTTGTTAGTGACAGATAGGACACCATCCACTCTCCCACAGGGAAAGGAAGAAGTAATTCCCCGTAAGAAATGCCGTACAACTCATAAAGCTAGTGTTTCCATCGCCTATACTCCTTCTCTAGACCAGGGGAAGACTGAAGTATCTCCTACTGATTATTACCTAGTCACTTAGAAATGCAGGGTACTTAATGGTTCAGATCCAGCTTTGGGTTTTAGTCACTAACATTCTGTTAAATGGAATATTTAGACTAGTAGAAAGAGTCCATATCCGCTTTTTGACAATGGAAACCTGCCTAGCATGTATTCTAATTGCAGTAGGTCTGGGGTTTCTAGAATTTGGAGACATAACGATAGCACTATTGTTATTAAATCCAAGTAACTAAAGAATGAAGTGGCCTTAATTTGTTTACACATTGGTACATATGGATGCCAGAGCATAATGAGTAAGAGTTTGGGTTCTGGACTTCAAAAGACTGAGATGCATGTGTCAACCTAGGAGCATCAGTTAGCACTAAGTTTACATTCAAAATAAGTTTTGTCAGGTTTTTTTTTTAAGGCCCATTTCCTCATAGGCATTTATATTAGGGACACAGACCCTAGAACATGCTATATATAGGCTGAATGTTTGTGTCCTCCCCAAACTCACATGTTCAATCCTAACCCCCAGTGTGATGGTATTTGGAGGTGGGGCCTCTGAGAAGTGATTAAGGCATGAGGGTGTAGCCCTCACGAATGAGATTAGTGCCTTCATAAAAGAGGCCCCAGAGAGCTCCCTTGCCTCTTCTGCCGTGCGAGGACACAGCAAGGGCTCTCACCTGACCCTGAATCCACTGGCACCTTGATCTTGACTTTCCAACCTCCAGATCTGTGAGAAATAGATTTATGCTGTTTCTAAGCCATCCGATCTATGGTATTCTGTTCTAGCAAGCCAAACAGACTAACACAGAATGTAATCACTAATACGTTGAAAATATTACCTCAGTGGTTCTCACCCATGGCAGTACATGAAAGTCATCTATGAAGTTTAAAAAAATACTCATGCCAGGGCCCCACCCCAAAACAGTAAAGTCACAGTATCTGGAGATGTGCTCTAGGCTCTGTTATATCTGTATAAATTTGTTTGCAGCCAAATTTATAAGCCCATTAGATTAGATCCAGTAGTGTAATCTAGCCCACTAGATTACAACCCCCTTTGTAATATTGGGTTCTTTGCAACAGAGAGAGCCTCTCTGATGAGGCCATCATGTACAACTCTGAGGAGCAGAATTCACAGCTCAGTCTACGTAAATGGCACCTATTGGAGTTGTGCATTGCACAGCTTTGTGTGACACTAAGTGATAATCCTGATGAAGACTCTAGAAAATTACAAAGAAGTAAAATATCAGAATACCTCAACATCCATTCACCTTCACTGTTTTTCTTTATTATAGATACATTCTGTAAGGATTTGCCTGTGGATTCCATAGCATGGTAGTTAAAATGTGTTGGGTTCTGGAGAATAATGTAAGAAAATATACTTGAGCTAGGGAGTGAGCTGAATCTGTTGGTTGACAGCTCACTGAATTTCAGGTTGGACTGATGAGAAATACACACCTTAGCATTTTCTGCTAATATTCTTCTACTCCAGGGGTCAATAAACATTTTCTGTAAAGGGTCAGAGAGTAAATGTGGCTTGGTAGTCCACAAAACTTGTCAGTCATATATTCTTTATTTTTGACAGCCCTTGAAAATAGTGAAAGCCACTCATAGTTGCAGCAAAAATAGGATGTGTGGGCTGTAGTTTGCTGAACTCTGCAAGCACAAGGAGAAACTCTTAGAAACATTAATGCAGAAAGAATAAATTACCTAGAAAGGAAAAAATAATCAGATTGGAATTGGATTTCTTATTTGCAACACTGACACCGGAAAGCTCTTGACAAGCATCTGTAGACTACTGATCAAAAAGCACCACAACAAGATCACACTCTTAGACCAAAGCAAAAGGACCCTTTTTTCACGAACCTTGCTGTTTAAAGTGAACACATTGACCTTCCTCTGTCTTTGCCCGTCCTCACAGGGCAGTGAGTCTAATGAGTAAAGAGGCCATGTCCGTCTGGAGCCGGGTTCCGGGAGTCGGCACCTGGCCCCCCCTGTGCCACCACTTTCTGGTACAGAGCGGGAGTCAAGGACTTTCTGGGGAACTTGTCCTCTCAGGCCATTGTAAAGGTATGCGTAGCAAGATAGGATACTAGAACATGTTCAATGATTTATTAGCTCGGTTTACAGCTTTTAATTATTTAGATATATGGTGTGTGGGCTTCTGTTTTTATTCTTGCTCTGGGCTCCACAAATGTTAAAAGAAGGCTTGACCATAACCCAAGAACCATACTCTAGCCATGATATCAAAGATATGTCAATGATATACTAAAACAAAGATATGTGGAAATCTATGAGAATTTAGAGATTACATCATCCGTGAACCTCATATGAAGAGAATACTTGAATGAAAAATATAATATCCAAACACTAAAGGTATGCAAAAAAGAACCCTCAAGATAGAAGAGAAGAAAAAGAGTAGAAACAAATGGAATGGGTTAGAAAGGTTGGAGTAATGTGCCTTAAAGGGCAAAATAAGGGCTCTAGAGATAGGCTATAATGTAAGGGAACCTTGAACCACTGCTAAACTATTTTCACCTGGAAATGAGGAAAGGCCAAAACAAATGAACATCTTTTTGCAGTTGTAGTGGTGGTATTGCTGTAGGAATGGCTAGAAAAAAAGAGGATACAAATATTCTAAAGACCTCAGGTTACTGAAGAGGAAGCATTGGGGAGGGCAGAGAACATCTTGGCCGAGGTTCCAGTGCTGCTTGATCTGGGAAATATGGCAGTGGCTTCGACCACCATGAATACATTCACATGATAGAATATTATGCAGTTATGAGAAAAGAACCAATTAGATGTATACCAGTTGACTTGGAAGGGATTTCCATCAGCACTAGCGTTTGGAAAAGATCAATACAGTAAGGTATATGAGAAATTATTTCACTGTTGTAAAACAAGTAATCGAGACGTGAAACCTCTCCTGTATGTTATATTGTGTGGGATTAATATGAGCCTCCAAGATAGGGAGGGATCTGTGTGTACAAAGTTGTTAACACAGGTTAACTGGGGTGTGGCGGATAGCAGAAGGGAGGAAGAGAGGGAAATGTTAGAGTCGAGTGAAAAAAACAAGACAGAGCTGCTCCCCTTCTCTCCAAACAGTATTCCATTCACAGGAAAGTATGGGAAACGCTAGATTGCACTAAGTTGCATAGGTCTCTTTGTTGCAGGCCTCTGTAGAAACTCCGACATGTTAATACACTATGAATTTTTTTCCTCTTTTTTTTAAATACATGGAATTTATTGTCAAATTGGTTTCCATACAACACCCAGTGCTCATCCCAAAAGGTGCCCTCTTCAGTGCCCATCACCCACCCTCCCCTCCCTCCCAACCCCCATCAGCCCTCAGTTTGTTCTCTACACTGAATTTTTAAGAGAAGGATACATTATATAGGATACCTTTTGGGGGGCACACCTTAAAAGAGTATTTTGCAGGACATTTTGGGAAATGCTGCCGTAGCCATTTTTAATATGAACATATTGATGTTGTCCTCCGGTAGATACATTATTATAACTTTCTGGTTCTGTGTTTTTATTAAATAACTAAAGTTCCATGTCACATTGCTTCCCATTATATAGCACCCCCGAATTGTTTGGAAGTGATTCTATAGGCATTTCAAATTCTTTTCATGTGTGTTCTATTGATGTAGTGAATGCTGGATATTGCCATTTTGATAATGCCTCTGTCAAATATTCTTTATCCATTCTTGGGGCTAGTAGGTTTTTGAGATTTGAGCTTACCTTTTCCTTCCTCCACACCACCACCTCCTACAATTTTCAAGGATCGCTATGACTCTGCGTTAAACGGACTATACTTTTGCAGACGCTGAACGACGCTTTTCCTTTTCTCAGCTCGGGCTTGTACAAGCTGACAGTTTAATCCAGATAGTGTGTAATCCTTTGAATTCAAAGCTTGGACACCATTGGAAGAAAGAAATACATGTTTTCTATCATCTTAGTCAAAAGACAGAACTGAAAAAGAAAATGTTGAACTAGACGTATTTTCAGTCTTTTGCTGACTACTGTCAGGTTAGGAAAGGTGCGCAAGTATTTTGATAACTGACTTAGATGTTTTCAAGGACTCAGAAGATAGGATTGAGAGATTGTACATTTAATAGGCATTGATTGACATAGTTTTACCAGTTAGCTAGCAGTGACAATTTTTGTGAGCAGTGATTTCATTTTTACAGTATTTCAGACTCTGAATGCAAAGCTGCAAATAATGTAGAATCATAGAATCTCAAGAAACAGCCGTTTCTTGAGAAGCAGGATGAGTGAGAGAATGCCGCAGTAACAAATGGCCCCCAGATCTCAGTGACTTAAATTAGCAACAAAGTCCACGCCTCACTCACACTACAGATCCTCCGTGGGTTGGCTCAGGGTTCTGCTCCTACCATTGTCGACCCAGGCTGTTGAAACAGCCACCAGATGGAATGTGGCCAAATGCTGTAGCAAAGGGGAGAAGTGAGTGTCAAGGCTCTCGAAGCCTCTGTTCTGCCCAGCAGTGAAGTGTGTCACTTTTGCTCCACAGCAAAAGCCAGAGCAAGTTAGGCCACCTAACTTCTGAGTGGTGGAGAAGTGCCGTTACCCTGTGCCCGGAGGATAGACGTAATCTTGTGAAGAGCCCTACAGCTTCCTTGCCACACGGCCCTTCAAACCTGAACAAAATCCTCTTTTTGCAGTGGCTAGTTTATATACTCATGCACATTCTCCGAAATCATATACTCCCCAAGTTACGTTATCTCTGTATGATTACTCCCTGTATCATAATTCTTTACTTATGAGCAGGGTCCTAAATTTGAGTATCCAGGCTGACATAGGATTGTAGTATTTCTTTGGGATGAACGCTCTGCAGATTCCTGCTAGGGTTTGTGCCTGTGTGGTTTTCTGAATTAAAAACGTATTAGAGAATATTTGTGTTTAGTACAAATGGTAGTTAATGTAGAAGGGAATGGGGAAGACCTAGTGTTCACATATGCTGTGAATGTTTTGTAAAGATATTCCAGGAGATCTGGTCATGACCAAAATATCTGAGGGTAGGGAAATTGAGTGAAATAAAGGGTAAGGGGAGAGAATACTTGGAACATGTTTCTTATCTTTATAAATCGGAATTTGTGTGTGAAAGATGCTTTGATTCAGGATGAATTTAGTTCAATTTTATTTTTATTGCCTTAGACTGCAGCATTAAATATTTACCTAATTTTATATTGTAAATCACGTTAGTAATATTAAAATACAAGCATTTTTAACAGTACCATGCTCAGATATGGAAATGAGTGAACATTTTTGTAACTTGAAGAATAATTGACATACAATATTGTATTAGTTTCAGATATACAACATAGTGATTTGGTATTTCTATACATCACAAAATGGTGACCGCAATAAGCCTAGTTACCATCTGTTACTATACAGAGTTATGTCAATATCATTGACTGTATTCCCTATGCTGTACATTATATCCCCGTGACTTGTTTATTTTATTACTGGAAGATTGTACCTCTTAATCCCCTTCACCTATTTCATCTATCTGTCAACCCTCCTTCCTGCTGGGAGTCATCACTTTGTTCTCTGTATCTATGAGTGTGTTTCTGTTTTGCTTTGTTTGTTCATTTTGTTTTGTAGATTCCACATATGAGTGAAATCATGTGGTATTTGTCTTTGTCTATTTCACTTAGCATAATATCTTGTAGGTCTATCCATGTTGTCACAAATGGCAAGATCTCATTCTTTTTAATGGCTGAGTAATATTCCAGTGTGTGTGTGTGTGTGTGTGTGTGTGTCTGTGTGTGTCTGTGTGTGTCTGTGTGTGTGTGTCTGTGTGTGTGTGTCTGTGTGTGTGTGTATATGTGTATACCACATACTCTTTCTTCATTCATCTATTGATGGACACACACTTAGGTTGCTTCCATATCTTGGCATCTTTCATAAACCAGTTTTATTTTGTTAAAAGAAGAAAAGTAGACTAAAAAATATGTTGAGTACAGCCTTTGGGGGTACCTGGGTGGCTCAGTCAGTTGAGTGTCCGACTCTTGATCCGGGTTCTGGCCATGATATTGTGGTTTGTGGGTTCAAGCCCCCCATCGGGCTCTGCACTCTCTTACTCTTTCTCTGCTCCCCTCACTCATGCATGCCTGCTCATGCTGTTGCAGGAAATAAATAAACAAGCAAGCAAATACTTTAAAAAAGAGGACAGCCTTTTAAATTCTCATAATTTAAAGCCTAATTTTTCTCAAGATGTATTTTTGGAGAATCTCAAACATTACTACTAGGGGAGCTTAGGGAATAATTTCCCTTGGGACAGTCCTATAGACTAGGTAAGGTTGCACAGAGCCAGAGATCAGTTTTCCAGTATTTTCAAGTTTTTTTCCTTCAGAAAGTATATAGTACCTTCTTTCCAAGTCCCCGTTAATGGTTAAAATGCTCACTTCTGGGTTTCTTAGTCACCTTGGATTGGAAAATGAAAATGACTTCAGTTAAACAAAAATATGCACCTACAATATGGGAGCATTTTTGAAACTAAAAAGAATTTGAGTGTACTTTTGTTTTTTGGAGTACTTTTTTTTGAAAATACAGTAATAGAAAAAGCCACTACCAGCCAGTTTGCAAATTTTTCATATTCATTAAAAAGAACTTACCAAAGTTGCTAAAAGCAGAAAAGTGATTGATGCATAATGTGGGGTACATTATTTTGAAGCCCAAATCTAAACCTTTTCCATTTCAGGTCCCTGCTTCTAGATAGTAGGTTGTATCAGGTTCAGACCACTTACTTATGGGGCTAAGGAAGAGGCTGTTTGCTCCTGAAGCTTCTTGGCCTTCTGTGCTCCTCAGCTGATCTTGGTCCTGTGTGTCCCTGGGCGTCTTGTCCTGTTTCTCTCATGGTCATTTTGAGACATTATTGGTTTGGCCTCTGCAGATATAAATCACCAAATTGTGTGCATGCCTATTCTTTTTTAATTTTAGAGAAAGAGAGAGAGCACGCAAGTGGGAGAGAGGGGCAGAGGGAAAGAGGCAATCTTAAGCAGGCTCCACTCTGAGTGTGGAGCCCAATGTGGGACTCGATCCCACAACCGTGAGATCATAACCTGAGCTGAAATCAAGAGTCAGATGGACGCTCAACAGACTGAGCCACCCAGGCGCCCCTTCTTACACCTGTTTTGCAACACGATGCCTGAAATTTAAAGCATCTCAAAATAAGCTATGTAAAAAATCATTATGTAACAAATCATTCTAACAGAATGAATATTTGACCCTGTTTTAAAAGTGAGAAACCTGAGATTCAGTGTTAATGACTTGTCCGAGAAGAGTTAATATTTGTACCAAAGTCTCTCTTCTTTCAAAACTTGTGGTTTTCTACTGCATTGTGATGCCTCCCTAAAGATAGAAGAACATTGTATACAGAGAAGATCATTGTTCCCAGAGCTCTAACCACTTTATGAGAAGTTTCTCATTAATCCTCATAACACCTAACATGGCAAGAATTGTAACCATTTAACAGCTAGAATAAGTAAGATTCAGAGATGGTATTATTACTATTATCATGTTAGCAAGAAAAGTCATTGTAATATGCGAAAGAAGCATATAAACCACTTTTAGAAAGTATGCTCTTTCAACACTTTAGGAATTGATTATCAATACTGTGATTTGGAACAAGTATTCACTAAAACTCATTAGTTTTTGTGGTCCGAACACTTATCTGATAATCCTCTCAAAAGATTTTTATTTGTCTCTTTGGTATTACTAAGCACACTTCCTTTCTAATAGCCCAGAATTGCACCGAAGAGTGTAATTAACGGAATGAAGAAAATGCACTCAATAATTCAAAGTTTATTGATACTATTTCATCTGGAATGGTGGCATTTAATATAACCTTGATTATCTTTTTTCAAAACTCTAGTCAAACAGCAAAAAACACAAGACATGCTTGTTATTCAGCTTTTAAACATTCTGGTGAAAAATAGCAGTTCGGATAATTGAAAACACGGCACTTCATTACAGCGAGACGCCTTTTTCCGGTTTCACTCCTTTTCCTCTTAGGCTATAGAGTTAATAGGGCTGAATTGTTAAATGACTGCGATTAAAGTGTTCACGCTGACCAACCGTCCCACCTAAATAACGCAGAGGGTCAGATCCCCTGCTCATCGGCCCTCCTGCACTTACACTTTCCCACCTCGGTCAGTCACATTCTGACTAATTGGCCGAAACAGCCTGTGATGAGTCTACCCAATGCCGAGAGCTGTTGGTACCTCTGGTTCTAACTTTGGCCGCAAGTTTTGTTTCAGAGGCAGAGCTGTCAGCGAGTCGTGGACTACAGCTTACGTGCAAGGCAGCTGTGGAAATGTCAGGGGATTATTTTGCATCCCGTGTTTTCACTTCTCTCTCTTCTTACAGGATGGTAACGCTGTTAAGTGCTTTCCGTAGCACTCAAGTGTATTCTGCGTGTGTGCCTACTTTGTCTGGCAACGTTGGCCTTGCTGGGAAAAAGTCTGGGGCTGGGATAGCACTCCCAGGTGTCATGAAGACGGAAGTTCGACGAGAGACCAGAATGTAGGGCGATAGTGCACCACGTGCGTTATAGGCAAAGAATTAATAAGGCTACGATTAGTAGAAACTATTTATGGTAGCTTGAACAAATAGAAGTTAGTTCTTCTCAGAAAATAAGAAGCCTGGAGATAGGCAGTTCTTGGCATTGGTTTAGCGTTGGCATCCATGCAAGGATAATTTAGTAGAAATAAGAAGTTGATCATTTCTTCAGTGAACCTAATCCCATTCGGAATTCATTCTTAATTCATGAACATCTCATACACATTCAGTCTTTCCCACATGACCAGTCTCATCCTTTTCCAGTCAGATGCTGTCGACTCCCATGTACACACACTACTACTTGAGCCATATCAAAGTACTGAGAGACGGCCACATTTTCTCAGGTCCCCGCTCCATTCATTCACATTCACCCTACTTGTGACGCACTGTCTCTCCCCGTCCTCGATGAGCTTTCTCTCCTTTCAACTTAGCCGTCATCTCTTCTGGGAAAAGGCTGACTTGGCCTCATCACAGTCATTGTAAACCTACATTCACCTCCATTCTGGCCTTTATCACGGCATATTACAACTGGTTGCATACAGGTCGGTCTCCTCCATTAAACTGAACAAATCGAGGACACAGACTTTGCCTCGTGTCTTTGTATTTCCAGCACCTGCCATAACGTTAGCGTATAGTAGGATCACAATAAACGTCGGATGGGTAAACGATCACTTTATGTTGGAGGAGTAAATGATCCCTTTATGAGCCTGAGCTAGATTTTCCATGCCAAGGAGTAGGACCACCTTGCTCATAACACTCAGTGTCTTTTATGCAGTATAGCTTCATATATACCATTTCTTACTCCCTCTCTGTAAACTGAAGTCAGGGTATGGAAGTTGCTTCTAGAGCTGTATCAACAGCTGGCACACGAGCTGCTATGGCATCTGGAGGATATACTACTTGTCCACGAGGAAGAATATTTTTTTCTTGGTGCCTGGAAGGTATGGGTTGTTTCTACCCTAATACATAAAAGGGGAAAAATCAGTTGGTTAATAGCAAAAAAAGCATCTCAGGTATTTAAAGTGTAATGATGTACAGTTTTTTACTATTTATTTATTATTTTGAAAGAGATAGAGAGTGAGCAGGGGAGGGGCAGAGCAAGGGAGACAGAATCCCAAGTAGACTGTGAGCTGTCAGCACAGAGCCCGACATGGGGCTCAAACCCATGGACTGTGACATCATGACTCGAGCCCAAGTCAGATGCTTAAACTGAGACTGAACCTCCCAGGCATCCCTGAAGTGTAATGATTTTAGAAAGCACTTGCTAAGAAGTTAGCAGGTAATTTTTTTTTAATAGGGGTGTGTCCTCAATTGGATCCAGGAGCAGAAAAAGAACTTTAAATGAAAAAAAATTAAAATGTGCATTAAGTCTAGAGTCAGTGTTGGTGTCTTAGTTTTGACAAATGTTCTGTCGTATTGTAAGATGGTAACAATAGGGGAAACTGGATGAAGAGTATGCGGGAAGTCTCTAATATGTTTGCATTGTTTCTGTGAATGTAAAAGTATTCCAATAAAAGATACACACTTAAAAAACTAGGGAGGAAAGGGACGCCTGGGTGGCTCAGTCGGTTAAGCAGCTAACTTTGGCTCAGGTCATGATCTCACAGTTCATGAGTTCGAGCCCCGCATCGGGCTCTGGGCTGATAGCTCAGAGCCTGGAGCCTGCTTCAGATTCTGCGTCTCCCTTTCTCGCTCCCCCTCCCCCGCTCATGCTCTGTCTTTCTCTGTCTCTCAAAAATAAATAAATGTTAAAAAATTTTGTAAAAGATAAAAATGAAAAACTAGGGAGGGTTGCATCGCAGCACGAATGTACTTAATGCACCTGAACTGTACACTTAAAAATGGTTAAAACAGTAAATTTTATGCTATGTGTTTTTTTTTTTTTTTTTTTTTTTTTACCACAATGACAAAGAATAGGGAAAGGACCAGGTATGCTAGGGGAGAGGGATAATAAGGGCAGGGAGATATCACTTTTTAAACATTCTTTTCACTTGGAAGGCAGTCCTGGCACTGTACTAGAAATAAGAAGGTGTTTCAAGCTCCGGTTTACGGATTTACGTGAGCATTAGTTTTCTTGAGTCCACCAAGTTTGCTTGAGTTTAGGTACATCATATCTGGGCCCTGCTTTAATCTGCAGTCGAGAGAGAGGCCCTGGGGTGTGTATTTTTTCATGACTGATTCAGATGAGTCCCATGATCAGCTGCGTTTGAGAACCACCTCTCTAAGGCTTTTATATGCACCGCCTTTTTCCAGAGACAACGTCTCTTATCTTTAAGATGAAAGCCGGCGCTGTAGGATCTTGTTTAATGTGGACCATGAGAACTAGAAAGAGTCTTGCCGCCCACGGCCAAAGCCTTGAGTACTGCAATGAAGCTAGCAGAACAGGGTAGAAGCAGAAATGTCATAGAAGTGGATCAGATATGCTCGATGGGAAGTTCCGACTCAAGACGGGTAATTTCCCCTGAAAATTCTTGGTTGTGCATTACAGGCTGAGCTCGGCTCCACAGTATCAATGGGAATTATTTGGCCACTTCTTGTGTTCTCTCTCCGTAGATGTTATTGACTTCGAGACCTCTGGTCACCAGGGGATTTTCACGTAGAGTAAAAAGGCAATTAGAGGCTGGCAGGGTGAATGGATTAAGGCAGTGCGCTCCGAAGTTCAGAAAATCAGCAAGCAAACACTTAAAGAAACAAACAGCCACGCTGCCTATTTCACTGAGGAGGTGCAGGCAATTAGAGGAGACTTCCCCAGCCCTCCGGATCTCTTTCCTGGGTGACAGGGCCTGAACTGTGCTCCCACCTAAGGACCATTCCGCCCACTTCTCGCATCAGACCCTGAACTCCCTTACTTTCCAACAGGAGGATGTTGCTCGCCCAATCCTGGCCATACCCCTGACATCATGCCTTTTCCTAGCAGATATCTCACTTCAGAAGACAACTATGCTATTACTTCCCCATCCAAAAATTTTTTTTTAAATCTAACAAAACAAAACAGAATCACCGAAACCGAAAATGAGCCATCTTGACCTCTTAATCACTCTTCCCCCTTAGCTGTTTGCTACCGCGTTTCTCCGCCCTGCTTCGCGGCAGCACTTTTGAAGATAGTTGGCTATGTAGCTCGTCTTGAATTCCCCCTCCTGACCTTTCAAACCAGCCCATTCCTTCTGCCTCTCCAGGAAAAGTGCTCTTGGCCAAGGTCACCGCTGACCTGTGCATTGCTTAGTCCCGTGGCCGGTCCTCACTTCTCTGCTCGCTGGACTTAGCACCATTTGACATAGCTGATTCCTCCTTCCTCTCGGAAACATTTTCTTCACTTGGCTTCCAGGACCTTGTTTTCCCAAGCCCTCCTGGGCTGTTCCTTCTCATTCTCCTGATTCTTCCTCGCCCTCCCGTCTTCTAAACCTTGGAAAGCGCGAGGCCCACTTTTGGACCTCTATTGTGATTTATACTCATTCCACTGGAGATCTCTTTCCATACGTTAATTTTAAATTTTTATCTATTTGCTAGCGTGTCTCAGATTTATAGCGGCAACCTGGAGCTCTCCCCCGAACTCCCTATTAATATATTCAACGGCCTATGTGCCGTCTTCACTTAGATGTTTGATATGTCCGGCTGAACTGCTGACCTTCTTCCCCAGGCGAGCTCCTCCTGCACTTTTCTCCATCTCCATTCATTTCCGGTTTTTCAGGCCAAACACCTATCGTGATGTTTGAAGACTCTCTTTTTCTCACAGCCCACGTACCATCTTTTACAAGTGTTCATGACTCGTCTTACCCTCTCCGGTCTAACGTTCACGTTGGTGCAAAGGTTTAGACCAATGTACATTTCAGTACCATATGTTGTTGTTTAAAATGATGTCAGAAAACAAATGTGAGAATTCTTTAGCGTGCCACTCAGTGGTCTCCGTGACCTGCCCCCTTCCTACCCTTAATTCGCTTTTTCCCTAAAAGCCGATCCTCCTGCCCTGCTGCCACGCTTGCCGTGGCGTTAAACCGCCAGTTGCTTCAGGACGCGAAACGTCTTTCAGACTCTCCCTTCTCCCTGAAATATCCTTCTGCCTTCCCCAGAGGCTTATATCCCAAGTCCCCGAATGGGTAATGGAATAGACTTACCTGCTCGTGGGCAGAACCCTCCCATTTGTTCCTTGGCCTGTGAGGTAAGAACATCGGACCGAGGGCCTCATTCGACACTAAAGGAGGAACAGCGGCGGACACGTAATCGCCGGGTCTCCCGGGTCTGTCACATACCAAGTGACTGGCGCGCCGCCAGCCTGAGAGTGAGGAAATAAACAGACACAGCTGAGGTACCAGCTCAGAGATGACCCTCTGTTGGGTAGGGCGTCGTCTTCGAGGGCGCAGAGTGCACTCTAACGTGAGCGCCGGTGTCTTAGTCCCGCAGACCAGCTAGCTTACAGGCAACAGGATTTCATCTCTCACACTTCTGGGTGCCAGGAGGGCCCAGAGGAGGCGCCAGCAGGGTCGCATGGTGGTGAGAGCTCTCTTCTGGTTCATAGCCACTGCCTTCCAGCCGTGTCACGGTGGAAGAGGCTCCAGATGTCTCTGGAGTCTCCTTTACAAGAGCACTAATCCCATCTCTGCAGGCTCCACCGTCAGGACCTAAGCACCTCCCAAAGGCCCTTCACCTAATACCACCATCTTCGGGCACTAAGATTTCAACATATGGATTTGGTGGCGGGGGCGGGGGCGGGGGTACAAACACGCGGACCATGGCAGCCAGGAAACAACGGGTGTAAGTGGGAGTGGCCTCGCTCATCATCACTCCCGGTGACCCACTTTCAGGAAGCGTCCTACCTGCTCCCCGAGCTCTGGATCCTGCAGGTTCAGGAGTCTTCATTCCCAGAGGCGGACACTTCCACCAGGGCACAGAGCAAGGCTCTCATCAAACGTTAATGCCCGACAGGCACAGAAAGGAGTCGCCAGAGGCAGGAATCCCTGGCCCTGAGCATCAGGAGACGATGGGGCTGAGAGGCATTTGGCACCCAGGCGATCCACTTGCGTCTCCTTGTTACTTACTTGCCCAGTTTTGACAATAAACGAACAGGTGCAGCAGCCATGGCCCCGGAAGAGCCTTTATAACTGGGGTCTCAGGCTGATCAGGGATGATGGTCTGGGTCACCCCACCGGGTAGTCCACCGACTTGGAGAGCTGATAGTTGAGGGCCGGGTTTACCTAGAGTGGACAGTAGAAGAGGGAGATGAGTGCGAATTAGATGGGGCCTGGAGACCAGCTTCAGCATGAGGGCGGTGCTCATTCTGGTGACTTTTCCCTTAGAGGCTTCTTTCAAGAAAAGCCCCCCAAATTCCTAAGGGATCTGCCTTCAGAAGTAATATTGAAGCACATAGATCTGATTGAAACAAAGGGTAATGGGTACCGTGCTGTCTTTGTCCCACAAACCTACAGAAGTGAAGTACTCGTCGTCGGGGCTCGAGAGCATAGGTGGCTGGCAGTTCTCAGCTGAGTCCCTCTTCAGGAGTTCAGGGTTTATCTTCTCGCAGGGACTGGAGGGGAGAGGGAGCCGCTATCAACGACTGGCTGAAGCAGGGATACGTACACTCAGACTTCTTACTTCAGTTTGAGAAAACTTTTCGGGCTCATTCCATCCCCAGAGCTCCCCATGAGATGAGCTGAGTCCTTTGTGGTGACCGTATCACAGACCAATTCCTTCCTCTTGCTAATCCGCCTCCTCTGCTCCCCTGTAGGTATAGCTTCTGAGAGCCGTCCCAACAAATTTGTTTCTGAGTCTGCTTCCCGGGGACCCTGACACACGTCAGGTGTTTCTCCCATCCTTTCTCTCAGCTTAGGACCTGGCTCGTGAGAACATTTGCACAGTTTTATTTAGGTCTCCCGTTCAGACTCTGTGCCCTCTGTAAGCAGGAGGCATCCACTCGTTTGATGTGTCATCAGCGCCTGGCAGGATGTTTATCTCAGGACCAACGTGTCCCCGCCCCTCCCCTTCTCGTACTCTCTCTCTCAAAATAAACAAACGTTAAAAAAAAGTTAAAACAAGAAGAGAAATGTGGTCCCATGGCACCACCACATGGTTTTGCCCTGGGATATTGAACGTTGGTCCAGAGAAGAAAGGCAGCCACTGAGCAGGATGTTTAATGGGAATTAGTACAAGTGGTGGCATAATTTGTGTATACGATTTTTGGAATTTGCTCCAGTTGAAGGCTTTTTAAACAAAACTGTTGTAGCTGATTCTAAACCGGTGTAAGTAAAGTAGAAGGCTTGGGCACCGTAAAGTTATGAATAGGATTTCCCCAAATTCCCGTGTTACCTACGAAAATTTCAATTTTCTTCTAAAGATTTTTACTTTGGCTACTCAGCCACATAGATAAATCTGGAAATTTTGTGATGGGGAGGGAAAGTAATTAATCAACGGCAGGGGCCTGGAGCCTGCTTTGGATTCTGTGTTTCCTCCTCTCTCTGCCCCTCCCCCACAGATACTCTGTCTCTCTTTCTCTCTCAAAAATAAATAAACATTAATTAAAAAAAATAAAAAGGAGTAATCCTAAACTCATTGGCAAAAACCATACCTTTTTTTGGGGCGGGGGAGGATACGTAACATTTCATTCATTTTTTATTCATTTCGGTTTTTTTTTTCACTGGAGGCATTTTTGGTTTTGCGTGTATGTATTCCGTCCCTGGAAAAAGAATCCCGGGATTTTCCCCCCTGTGTGTTTTCATCCTGCTTCTTCCTGGTCCATGAGGCCAGCTGAGGCTGTCAGTACAATGAAACAAAACTGGTGGGACAGGAGCAGATTATTCTGCCATTTTTCTAGACCTTTGAGTTGTACATCAGAGGGGGCTGATCGCCCCACACTTGTTTAACCTGTCTGTAAGGTTCACAATGATTTTCCCAGCTCTGTGATCATCAGTGATTTGAAATTCGCCACTGTAACTGTGCTTCATCATCATGGGTGGAAAGCGGAGGATGGCTTTGGAGCACGGTCTAATAGAGCCTGGTGTTTGCCTCTCCTTTCAGCGTTGTTAATGCTCTTGAGAACATCTGCCAGGACACTCATGTGCACCATTATGGTGGCTGGAAAGATGGTGGGAGGAGCATTCATTGCGTTTTTAAGCACACTGGTTTGCACACTGTACTTCCTGTGTATGCCTGTTTTCAAATGTGTGATATACTCATTTACTTTTCAAATAGTGAAACAGTTTCCTTTGATTTTCTGATGGTTTATTTCTCTTTTATAGAGAATATTTGCACAGTTAATATACTTAGGCATTTATAAGTGTATCCAGATTCTCTGTTCTACTTTTAGTTTGTGATATTGTGCTGCCTGAGACACTGTTAGTATAGATCCTTTAATGACACAGAATTTCTTTGTGGGAAGATCTTTGATGTGGGTAGGACCATTCGGTTGGCATCATATTTGATATTGTAACAGCAACTCCATAACCCAATATTCACATTGATGCCATGGGAACAGTACCACACATTAATTGAACGCATCACTGTTCTACTGATTGGTTTGGTATTGTGTAAACAAGGCATATTTCTAAGAGTTTCAGCAAATGAAGAAAATTTAATAGATGTTTAGTTGCCATAGGAAACCGGCAGAGACACATTTTTAAAATATGAACGACCAGCAATAGCTATTTCCAAAAGATCTGATTGGAGTCAGGCCTCCTAGATTCTAGATTAGGTCCCATTATTAAGAAGATAAACTGAGACAAGTCCCCTTACTTTCCTGGGGCTTGAAAGTAGTAAGTGTGACCGTATGTTGAATTCCTCCTGTCACTTAATTTTATACCTCAAACAGCTGTTTGAGGGTAGGCAGTATTATACCCATTTTACAGATTCGGAAAACCGAGGTTCAGATAGGTTAGGTAACTTGCTCGAGGTTGCAGAGAACCTGCATTTAGACCCAGGTCTGACTCTGAAGTCTGTGCTTTATTCTACCACAATATTCTGCCGTCTCATCTTTCATTCAAAACACAGAAGCGATAATACTTGTTCCGTCTGCTTTGTAACTGTGTGCGTGTGAGAGGTACACGCACGCACACACACACACACACACACACACACACACACACAGAGGTTGGGAAATCGTCAAATCAGTGTTGTACATCTGAGACTAATATAATGTTGTTTATACTTCATTTTAATAAAGGAAAAAAAGTGCCCTGCATTTTATTTGGTCATAAATATCTTCGCTAAGACCTCAGTGGTTCTAGGTAGATCTGACCTTTAGATGCCCTTTGAGGTTGGTATTACCATGTCATTTCATGGACAAGAAAATCAAGTATGAGGACAATAAGTGGCTTGTCCCCAAACACATACCAAATAGCATTGCCAGGCTATGGACCCAGGTCTGTGTGATTTCAAAGCCTCCTTTCTAATCAGTAGCTTAAACTGCAGGATTTCTTGCCATTATTGAGCAGGAGTGGGCCCCAGGGGAAGGAAGAAGCTTATCGTGTAATTGTTTGTGAAACGTTTCGATGTAGAACTGAGGTTTACTTTTGCTCCCTTGACAGTCTCATGTCTTTCACGTATGCATTTTGTCTTAGGAAACAGCATGACTCTTTTTTGTGCAAGAAAATCAAGTTTAAAGATGGACCTTCTTCAGGCTGAGCAAAATAAAGCCCCGTGCTCGACAAATCTGCTTTAACCGCTTACTGCCTAGCACGTGCTGCAATATTGGGATCACACAGATAAGAAAATCATTGGAATATAATGGCATTCCTATAATAATGATATGTACTAAGTGCTGTAAGAACACAGTGAACTGAGTGGTTACTTTGAATGTATTTTATTTAAATTTAAGTCTAATACAACTTATTTTCTGTCTTTAAATACCAGTACTGCCATATAATCCTGGTGCTTTCCATTTAACTAAAAAACTTACTTATTCAACATCCTTATTTTTACATGTGCATAGAAATAAAAGAATAGAAAAAAAGAAGCAAAAGAATAAGCAGCTCTTTCCAGTATTTCAGAATCGTAATGATTGTTGTTGCAGGTTCTCATCTTGAGGCTGAACAAGCTAACCCGAATGCCAAACATCTTTGCTTTTTGTCTGGTTTTCATAAAATCGGTATCAGAGAAAGAACACCTGATTGGCTCCTGATGACATCATAGGAATTTCTGGGCAGGTAGTTGGTGCACCGATCATGGAGAGGAGAGCCCCATGTGAGAGTCACAGTACTCAAATTAAACATGCCCAGTCGGTGACTCATCTTGGACTTGAGCACAGATTGATGGCCACATTTAAATGATTGGTATCCGAGAGCAGTACATAAGTTTCTGCAGGCTTGCTTGACTTTATAGCTTATCACAAACACGACAGTGATTTATGTGATTTCGTAATATTGTTATAAAACCTTCATAATTATGGATTGTGGGTTAAAATCTGAATCAACAGTGAACCTGGAAAATAGTAATAATACAGATGGCATGATTTCATTATGACTTACTAAATGCAGTAAAACAATTTCAGTGTAAGGCCCGGGGAGGAAACAAACATAAAAGGTGGTTTGAAGGTTGGAAGCCAAGAGATTGGTTCAGTTGCTGTCCCCAATTTTCCTACTGTTTCTCCTACTTTTTGTACAAACTCTGGACTTGATTTAAGACTCATCTGAAGTTTCATATGTAGTGGTGGAAATTAATTAACTCCTTTTCTTCTGATTCATCATTGTGGCGTATGTTTCTGTAGGAAGATAGCATACCTTGAAGAGTAATTGATATATTCTTCTCCACAGAAACCGATGTGAGACTTCAATGTCAGTTTAAAATCAGACATTTCTTGTGCTGCTCAAAAGCACTGTAGTCCCACTAATTCCGGTTGCCTCCTGGGTATCCGATTCCCACATAGATTTTTCAAAGGTGCTCGTTCTGCCAGGATTTTCTCTTGGATCCGGTGTGGAATGTACTTATGTGTAATGTTTTAGCATTCAAGTTTGTCTGCATATATTACTTGGTTTCTCTGAAGGACTACCAAATAGATGATCCTGTCATGGTTATTTGTGCAGAGCTTGAGTGATCCTGATTTCTCACTATTTCACTACTTATGAAGTGTGTACATGGTCATATGTGCTACCTGCTTTATGTGGTACCATGGATCAGAGCCATGAAACAGTAGATGAAGCGGGCATTTGAAAATTACTTGCTGAATCTGATTTAATTTGGATGGTTCACATAGGAAAAGTCTTGTTGGGAAAGTGAGGAAAAGCAACTTTTTCAGAGGAAATATGTAATCTGCCCATAGCGTTTTGCTATATATCCTTTCTAAAAACTTATCATGTACTGAAAATTAAGAGAACTTTGGTTGAGTAAAAATCAAAGATGGCTATGAGAAAGTACTGAAAATAGCACACTTTTGTGAGGTAAAATAAACATAAGATTTACCATTTAAATATTTTAACACGTATGCATGCTTTGGTGGCATTTAGAGCATTCATTTTCTTTTTTTTTTTTTTAATTTTTTTTTTAACGTTTATTTATTTTTTTGGGACAGAGAGAGACAGAGCATGAACGGGGGAGGGGCAGAGAGAGAGGGAGACACAGAATCAGAAACAGGGTCCAGGCTCTGAGCCATCAGCCCAGAGCCCGACGCGGGGCTCGAACTCCCGGACCGCGAGATCGTGACCTGGCTGAAGTCGGACGCTTAACCGACTGCGCCACCCAGACGCCCCTAGAGCATTCATTTTCTAATTGAAGTATAACTAACAGTGTTATATAATTTTCAGGTGTACAATATAATAATTTCACAATTTTCTACATTACTCAGTGCTCATCAAGGTAAGTGTACTCTTGATCTCCTTCCCCATTTCACTCATCCCCACCCCCCCCCCCCCCTCTGGGAAACCCCCCGGTGTGTTCTCTATAGTAAAGAGTCTGGTTTTTTTGTGTGTCTCTGTTTTATTTGTTCATTTGTTTCTTTAATGCCATGTATGAGTGAAATCATATGGTATTTGTCTTTCTTTGGCTGACTTATTTCACTTAGCATTATACCCTCTAGGCCTGTCCATGCTGTTGCGCATGACAAGATCTCATTCTTTTTTATGGCTGAGTAGCATTCCTGGAACATTCACATTTTAAATGTCTGTGGGTAGCCACTGTAGTCCAAGTGCCAGTACAAAGGTAAGCATTGGAGCTGGTCCCTCAGGGAACCACCAGACCTACCAAAATACACAATCCCCAGTTTTTGTACTACGGTGTTCTTACTGTCTACCTTGGCACTAACCAGCCACTCTTGAGTAGCAAGAATGGCAAGAATAATTTGGGAGCCCCAAGGTGGGGGCAGAGGAAAAGGAGATTTTTAAGAATTCAGGTGGTATTGTAGAAGGTAAGTCCTATTTCCTTAGTCATACTATACAAAGGGGATTCTACGGCAGAGAAGTTTAGAAACCCACCTCATACAGTCGTGGAAAATGCTGGAATTAATTGTCTCTTTACTTCAGGTAAAGGGTAATTGAGGAAAGTCTTGATGTGTTCTGGGGATAAAGTTTTTTCCTTAAGGGAGATGTCATGTCTTAGATAATGCACAGGAGGATGGAATTGTTGTATTTTGTCTCAGGAAACTTTATGTCTCCTTTGAGTCTTAGGTATTGGTTATCTGTCAGTAATCTATAGAATGTTCTGGAGCAAAGAAAGAAGTCATCTACATATTTAATGAGGATTGAATTACAAGAGAAAATCAAATCCTTTAAATTTGCATTTAAAGTCTGAAAAAATAGGTAGGGTCTCCTGTAAATCCCTGAGGCATAACAACCCAAGTATATTGTTGATTTTTCCCAGGCGAAGGCAAGTAGGTGTTGGGAATCAAGGTGGAGGGGTATCCTAAAGAAGGCAGAACCCAAGTCAACAACAGTGAAGTAAGTAGTGTCAGGGAATACAGAAGTGAGGATAGTATTAGGATTTGGGGTGAAAGGGAACCTAGGTTTTACTATTTTATTTATGACCTAGAGATCTTGAATTCATTCATCTTTTCGTGTTAGGCTTTTGTACAGGTTGTATAGGAGGGTAGGGTAGGTTCTTTCTCAAGGAGCCCTTCCATAATAGGCCTATAACTTTCACTTGCTTCAGGTATTAAAGGATATGTAGGTACCTTAGGGAGGGGCATAGTGAAGTCTATTTCAGCTTTGAAGGGCTTGGCTTCCCAATAAATCCTATGTCTGTTATCCTGTAGCTTAAAGAAACTCAGGAATGTGACCGAACACGTTCTGAAGGTGAGAACTGCCAAGGGCTTGGGGAAGTGTGTGTCTGTGTGTGCGTGTGTGCACACGAGTGCACACACACACACACACACACATAGGAAACTGGACTGATCTATCATAGCATATGGAGGGCAAAGGTGAGTGGGGGAAGTGATTTAGATGTTAAGGGTTAGTCCTCTGGCAAACATTAACATAACATTCCAAGAAAACACAAAAAAGCTATGTTGGTCATCATCAGATCCAAGAGACAGGAAAAGGGATTTAGAAAGGAGAAAAGGATATGGTAGATTATGTCATTCCACCAGTGAGATTATTTGGCCACTCTGAGGGATTATAGTGGGAAAATATGAGACATTGAAGGTGGAGTAAGTGACTTCAATGTCTATGAGAGAGGTGGCACAGTGCCTACTGACTCGGAATATTATTTCATACAATGTGTTTAAGGTTATCTGAGGACAGACAAGAGCATATCCCAGGAGGGGAGTTATTAAGATTCTTCAGTTAGTTGGCTTATTTTTTTGGACAAATTTTAGCTCAGTGTGCCTTTTCCCTGCAACATCTACAGATGTCCTAGTCTAGAGAAGGGTTTAGGGAAGTCTAGGGTGGCTAATAATTGTAAATATTTATGCCTCGAACATGGTGGCACCCAAATATATAAATCAATCACAAACATAAGCAAACATATTGATAATAATACTGTACTTGTAAGTAACTTTATTACTCCACTTATAGCAATCGACAGATTGTCTAGGCAGAAAATCAAGAAGGAAACAACGGTTCTGAATAACACATTGGACCACATGGATTTAACAGATATATTCAGAACTTTTCATCCTAAAGCAGCAGAATACACACTCTTCTTGAGTGCGCATGGAACGTTCTCCAAAATAGATCACATACTGGTCACAAAACAGCCCTCAACAGGTACAAAATGATTGAGATCATACAATGCATATTTTCGGATCATGATGCTATGAAACTTGAAATGAACCACAAGAAAAAATTTGGAAAGTCCCCCAAACGTGGAGGTTAAAGAACATCCTACTATGGGTACCTGGGTGGCTCAGTTGGTTAAGCATCTGACTTTGGCTCAGGTCATGGTCTCACGGTTCATGGGTTTGAGTCCCATGTCAGGCTCTGTGCTGACAGCTCAGAGCCTGGAACCTGCTTCAAATTCTGTGTCTCCCTCTCTCTCTGCTCCCCCCCTGCTCATGCTCTGTCTCTCTGTCTCTCAAAAATAAATAAATGTTAAAAAAAAAATTAAAGAACATCCTACTAAAGAAGGAATGGGTTAACCAAGAAATTAAAGAAGAAATTAAAAAATACAATGAAGCAAATGAAAATGAAAACATGCCCATCCAAATCCTTTGGGATGCAGCACAGGAATCCTAAGAGGAAAATACATTGCAATTCAAGAAGCAAGAAAGGTCCTAAATATACAACCTAACCTTACACCTAAAGGAGCTAGAAAAGCAGCAGCAAATAAAGCCCAAAGCCAACAGAAGAAAGGAAATAATAAAGATTAGAGCAGAAATAAATGATATAGAATAAAAAAACAATAGAACAGATCAATGAATCTAAGAGCTGGTTCTTTTGAAAGAATAAACAAAATTGATAAACCCATAACCAGACTTCTCAAAAAGAAAAGAGGAACCAAATAGATAAAATCACGAATGAAAGAGGAGAGATCAGAAACAACACCACAGAAATACAAACAATTATCAGAGAACACTATGAAAAATTATATGCCAACAAACTGGACAATCTGGAAGAAATGGACAAATTCCTAGACACTCATACACTACCAAAACTCAAATGGGAAGAAATGGAAAATTTGAACAGACCCATAACCAGTGAAGAAATCGAATCAGTTATCAAAAATCTCCCAACAAATAAGAGTCCTGGGCCAGATGGCTTCTCAGGGGAATTCTACGAGACATTTAAAGCAGAGTTAATACCCATTCTCCTCAAACTGTTCCAAAAAGTAGAAATGGAAGGAAAGCTTCCAGACTCATTTCATTAAAGCCAGCAATACCTTGATTTCCCAAAAAACAGACAAAGACCCCTCTAAAAAGGAGAATTACAGGCCAATATCCCTGATGAACATGGGTGCAGAAATTCTCAACAAGATACTAGCAAATCGAATTCAACAGTATATTAAGAGAATTATTCACCATGATTAAGTGGTATTCTTTCCTGGGCTGCAGGGCTGGTTCAATATTTGCAAATCAATCCATGTGATACATCACATGAATAGAAGAAAGGATAAGAACCATGTGATCCTGTCAGTAGATGCAGAAAAAGCATTTGACAAAATACAGCAGCCTTTCTTTTTTTTTTTTTTTTAAATTTTTTTTTTCAACATTTATTTATTTTTTGGGACAGAGAGAGACAGAGCATGAACGGGTGAGGGGCAGAGAGAGAGGGAGACACAGAATCGGAAACAGGCTCCAGGCTCTGAGCCATCAGCCCAGGGCCCGACGCGGGGCTCGAACTCACGGACCGCGAGATCGTGACCTGGCTGAAGTCGGACGCTTAACTGACTGCGCCACCCAGGCGCCCCGGCAGCAGCCTTTCTTAATAAAAACCCTCAAGAAAGTTGGGATAGAAGGAACGTACCTTAGCATCAGAAAAGCTATATATGAAAGGCCCACAGCTAATATCCTCTATGGGGAAAAAGTGGGAGGCTTCCTCCTGAGATCAGGAACACGACAGGGATATCCACTGTCACCACTCTTGTTTAACTTAGCATTGGAAGTCCTAGCCTCAGCAGTCAGACAACAAGATGGAATAAAAGGCATCCAAATTGACAAAGAAGTCAGACTTTCTTTGCAGACTCTTTGCAGATGACATGATATTCTCCACGGGAAACCTGAAAGACCCCGCCAAAACACTGCTAGAGCTGATACATGAATTCAGCAAAGTCGCAGGATATAAAATCAACGTATAGAAATCAGTTGTATTTCTATACACCAATAATGAAGCAACAGAAAGAGATATCAGGGAATTGATCCCATTTATAATTGCACCAAAAAACATAAAACATCTATGAATAAACCTAACCAAAGAGGCAAAAGATCTCTATGCTGAAAACTACAGAAAGCTTATGAAAGGAATTGAAGAAGACAGAAAGAAATGGAAAAACATTTCATGCATATGTATTAGAAGAACAAATATTGTTAAAATGTCGATACTACCCAAAGCAATCTACACATTCAATACAATCCCTATCAAAATAGCACCAGCATTCTTCTCAGAGCTAGAACAAAACAATCCTAAAATTTGTATGGAACCACAAAAGACCCTGAATAGCCAAAATAATGTTGAAAAAGAAAACCAAAGCTCGAGGCATCACAATCCCAGACTTTAACCTGTATTACAAGGATGTAATCATCAAGACAATATGATATTGGCACAAAAACAGATCCATAGGTCAATGGAACAGAATAGAGAACCCAGGAATGGACCCACAAACATATGGCCAACTAATCTTTGACAAAGCAGGAAAGAATAGCCAATGGAAAAAAGACAGTCTCTTTAGCAAATGGTGCTGGGAGAAATGGACAGCAACATGTAGAAGAATGAAACTGGACCACTTTCCTACGCCATACACAAAATAAATTCAAAATGAATGAAAGACCTAAATGTGAGATAGGAAACAATCAAAATCTTACAGGAGAAAACAGACAGCAACCTCTTTGACCTTGGCTGCAGCAACTTCTTACTTTACATGTCTCCAGAGGCAAGGGAAATAAAAGCAAAATGAACTATTGGGACCTCATCAAGATAAAAAGCTTCTGCACTGCAAAGGAAGCAATCAACGAAACTAAAAGGCAACTGATGGAATGGGAGAAGATATTTGCAAATGACATATCGGATAAAGGGTTAGTATCCAAAATCTATAAAGAACTTATGAAAATCAACACCCCAAAAAACAAATAATCCAGTGAAGAAATGGGCAGAGGACATGAATAGACACTTTTCCAGAGAAGACATCCAGATGGCAAACAGACACATGAAAAGATGCTCAACATCACTCATCATCAGGGAAGTACAAATGAAAACCACAATGAGATACCGCCTCACACCGGTCAGAATGGCTAAAATGAACAACTCAGGAAACAACAGATGTTGGTGAGGATATGGAAAAAGGGGAACCCTTTTCACTGTTGGTAGAAAGGCAAACTGGTGCAGCCACTCTGGAAACCAATGTGGAGTTTCCTCAAAAAGTTGAAAAAAGAACTACCCTGTGACCCAGCAATTTCACTGTTAGTAATTTATCCAAAGGATACAAAAATGCTGATTCGAAGGCACATGCACTCCAATGTTTATAGCAGTGCTACCAACAATAGGCAAATTATGGAAAGAGCCCAAATGTCCATCACTGATGAATGGATTAAGATGTGGTTTATATATACAATGGAATATTAGTTGGTGATCAAAAAGAATGAAATCTTGCCATTTGCAACAATGTGGATGGAACTGGAGGGTATTATGCTAAGCAAAACAAGTCAGTCAGAGAAAGATAGATATCACATGATTTCACTCATATGTGGAATTTGAGAAACTTAACGGATGATCATAGGGGAAGGGTAGGAAAAATAAGATAAAAACAGAGAGGGAGGCAAACCATAAGAGACTCTTAAATACAGAGGTTGTTGCTGGTGGTTGGTGAGGGAAGTTAAAACGGTGACAGGTATTAAGGAGGGCAATTCTCGTGATGAGCACTGGGTGTCATATGTAAGAGATGAATCACTAGGTTCTACTCATGAAGCCAAGACTTCACTGTATGTTAACTAACTTGAGAATAAAAAAGTAAAATAATTAAGAAATAAATGATCAGAGGGCCCGAATAGATATTTTCCCAGAGAAGACATATAAATAGCCGACAGGTACACAAAAAAGATGGTCAACATCATTAATCATCAGGAAAATCGATTCAAAACCACAATGAGGTATCATGTCACACCTGTTAAGATGGCTATTATTAATTAAAAAAAGAAGAAGGTAATAAAGGTTGATAAGGATGGGAGAAAAGGAAATCCCTGTGCACTATTAGTGGCAATGTCAATTGGTATAACCACTATGGAAAATAGTATTGAAAGTTGTCAAAAATTAAAACTATAACTACCGAATATGATCCAGCAGTCCCACGTCTGGGTATATGTCTTGAAGAAAATGAAATCAGAATCTCTGAGAGATATGTGTACTACCGTGTTCATCACAGCAGTGTTCACAATAGCCAAGACATGGAAATAACCTTAGTGTCTGTCAATGGATAAAGAAAATGTGTGTGTGTGTGTGTGTGTGTGTGTGTGTGTGTACACGTGCATGCACTGGAATATCATTCAGTCATGAGAAAGAAGAAAATCTTGCTATTTGCCGTAACATGTATGAATGTTGAGGCTATTATGTTAAGTGAAATAAGTCAGAGAAAGATACTGTATAATGTCACTTGTGTGTGAAATCTGAAAAGGCCAAACTCCTAAATGGAGAGTAGGACGGTGGTTACTAGGAACGGGGGTGGTGGTGGTGGTGGAGAGAAATGGAGGAGTGTGTAGGCAAAAGGTACAAACTTCCAGTTATGAGAGGAATAAGTTCTGAGACTCTAATGTAGAACACAGTAACTATAATTAATAATATTGTCATTTTATCTACTTGAAAGTTGCTAAGGGAGTAGATCTTCAATGTTTTCATCACAAAAAAGCAATAGTATTTATGAGGTGGTATAGGTGTTTGCTAACCCATTTATGGTATTTTACAATATATATGTGTCTCAAATCATCATGTTATACACCTTAAACTTATGCAGTGTTACATATTAATTATATCTAAATAAAGCTGGAAAGACCTAAACGAGTAATACAAGTGAGTTGGAGTGAAAAAGTTTTGGAAATAGATGGAAGTGATGCTTGCACAACATTGTAAGTGCAGTGTGGGCTTCTGTGGCAGCCAGACAACATGGAGGTAGCCCCGCTGTCCCTGCTGCTTATGCTCTGCCATCTTGGCGGTGACCGCAGTCAGGGCAATCTGAAGGTGGGTCCGAACGAGGCGGCACCAGTCTTTCTCACTGACTTTAGTAAAGTTATGTTCTTTATCATGGAGGCAAACTAATTGAGTGTCTAAGGGGTCTTTAGGTTGCTGGGTGAAGCGATTGTTAAGGGAACTATATATGTTTTCCATTGTGACACATGACATTTATTGGCACCAGGGATGTACTTCAAGTAACAGTAGTTATTGGGCACAACTCAGCCTCTGGGGTGTCTGATGGTCTCTCGTCCCATTGTCAGAGGATCCTGAGCAGTGACTAGGGAATGGCTTCCCTAACTTGTTTAGAGTCCCTTTGTTGAATTGCTAATTTGACCCATCCACTGATAAGCTCATCCATCAGGGGCTAAAGAGAAGGACCTCCTCAAAAGCAGAAAGTTTCTGTAAATAATCCACTAGCTCTTCCCAGGACCAAGTGCTTTCTCCTCTTGCAAACAACTCTGTAGCACACCTCAAGAGTGTCCCGTGGGACCCTAAGGCATTTTTCTCTTTCACAATGGCATTGTGCTCCATCGACCATCTTGCTCACTACAACAGTCTGTCAACTTGCCCCGTGTTGAGGTTGTCATTGGTCAATCAGGACAACATGCCAAACTGAAAATGACAATCAGGAGAGAAAAGAAAAAACCCCGCCAGCTCCTAAGTGTTTCATTTTTCCCCACAGAGTGGCACTGAACAAGAATTAGATGACATTAAGTGCAAACAGGGGTGATCACCTCCTTGCTGAAGAGCCCCGGAACAAAAGGCTCCTTCCTTTCAATAGACGCTGGTTACTGGCGGCTAGGATCGGGGAGAGGGCAGGAGTGGAGGAGTGCTAAGTCAGGGGAGGGACAGGTGCCTCACCCAAGGCCGTCAGCAAGGATGGCTCCCCAAGAGGCATCTGGGAGTGCAGGTATGTGCCTGAGCGTGGCTGGACTGGGAGGACCTGCGTCTGGGACTACAGCTCCCTCCAGTGAGTTGCAGTGGAATGGTAAATGACAAAAACTCAACAGAGTTCATTTTAAAGATCTAATTGGAGTTATTAATTGACTTGTGAATTGGCCGGCATCCTGTCTAGCAAACAGAGGTGAGGTTCAAAGGGCTATGATAAAGGAAGGGTTTATTTTAATGTTTTTTTTTTTTTAATGGGTCAACAATAGCCAACTTATGGACCCAAAAGTCCATCGGCTGATGAATGGATAAAGATGTGGTATATACATACAATGGAGTATTACTTGGTGATCAAATAGAATGAAATCTTGCCATTTGTAACAACGTGGATGGAACTACAGTATATAATGCTAAGTGAAAAAAGTCAGAGAAAGACAAATATATGATTTCACTCATGTGGAATTTAAGAAACATAACAGATGCACATAGGGGCAGGGAAGGAAAAATAAGAGAAAAACAGAGGGTGGCAAATCATAAGAGACTCTTACATACAGAGAACTAAATGAGGGTTGCTGGAGGAGGTAGGTGGGGGGATGGGTTAAATGGGTGATGGGCATTAAGGAGGGCCTTTGTTCCGATGAGCACTGGGTGTTATATGTAAGTGATGAATCCCTGGGTTCTACTCCTGAAGCCAAGACTACACTGTATGTTAACTACCTTGAATTTAAATTTAAAAAACCCATACTAACTTTTAAAAAAAGGAAGCATTTTTAAACATACAGGGAGTGGAAAAAGGAAATTATTAGCAAAGAATGCATTGTTTTAGGCAAGGTCGCCCTTTTAAGGGGAACAGAAGAGGGCTATCAGTAAATTTCCTAGCGCTGACCAGGAAATTTCCATGTTGACTGGTTAAAGGTTATATTTCCGGTGGGTGGAAACTGTTATTAGGTTGTTAGGTATTAAGCTTGGTTTACTGACTTGGGGCCTTAACCTAAGTGATGCCATTTGGGACCTGTGGTTTCTTTTTATCATCACTGACTGTGCACCCAGGAAGTGCAGCTTTCTCCCATGAGGCCTGCCAGGTAAAGCTTTGTGATTGCCTACAGTCCGCCTGAAAGATCACACATGGGATTTTGGCCTGGGGCTGGATTCCTCCACACTAATGAATAGAAACACTTTATTCTCATTGAGTATATTCTCTCTGAAACTTTCAGGTGATATTGACGGGGATTGGGCATTATAATTTGAGTTGCCATTTAGACTTGGCTACAGCTGACTCTCTGAAGTTCGCAGGTTATCTTACAGGGCAGACAGCCACATGATTTAATAGGAGTTGTTTTACCATTAATCTTTGGTTCTCCTAGTAGTGGCTGAAATTTAATTATCATCCTTATTGCTTTGATTTGTGACATGCTGGAGAATATATCTAGACACTGGTCAGGTTTTGTTGGAAATAACTCCAAGAGATTGTCAGTTTTCCTGTTGTGTACTAGGAGCTTGTTGTATTCAAAACTGCTTGATAGTAGTGTCTTGTCAGTGGGAGCTTTTGCATTTGTTTTGTTATAGGATGATATTGTTGGTACCGAGACTGGTCTGGGGCACCCGGCAGAAGAACCAAGCGGCACTCGGAGATCTTGGAAGGCAGGAGGTTGTTTTACGCCGGTGGGCTCAGAAGAGATCATTCTCCAGAGGTCTGAGCCTCACACATCCGCCCGCGCGCCCCCCCCGACGATTTATAGTCTTTTACTTCCACATTCCTCATTAGTAGTAATTTGGTGTGAGCGGCAAGCAGGGTGGGAAGAAGAACCCGGAGGGGGAGTCTTGAGTCAGGGACTGGAATTCTCCTATCAGTCCTGTCGGCCATCTTATAACAGATTTCTCCCTATCATTATAATACTCTTTGATATATTAGGTTTTGTTTTTTTTTTTATTTTTTTTTTTTTAATTTTTTTTCAACGTTTATTTATTTTTGGGACAGAGAGAGACAGAGCATGAACGGGGGAGGGGCAGAGAGAGAGGGAGACACAGAATCGGAAACAGGCTCCAGGCTCTGAGCCATCAGCCCAGAGCCTGACGCGGGGCTCGAACTCATGGACCGTGAGATCGTGACCTGGCTGAAGTCGGACGCTTAACCGACTGCGCCACCCAGGCGCCCCTGATATATTAGGTTTTGATACGGAGTCACTTTTTAAAAAAAAGATGGACTTTTATTTTTTATTTATTTATTTAAAAAAAATTTTTTTTCAACGTTTATTTATTTTTTTGGGGACAGAGAGAGACAGAGCATGAACGGGGGAGGGGCAGAGAGAGAGGGAGACACAGAATCGGAAACAGGCTCCAGGCTCTGAGCCATCAGCCCAGAACCTGACGCAGGGCTCGAACTCACGGACCGCGAGATCGTGACCTGGCCGAAGTCGGAAGTCGGACACTTAACCGACTGTGCCACCCAGGCGCCCCAAAGATGGACTTTTAAATAATGTCTACACTCCATGTGGGGCTCAGGCTTCTAATCCCGAGATCAAGAGCAGCACAGTCCACTGACAGAGCCGGCCAGGCGCCCCTGGATTTACTTTTAAAACAGGAAACTAAAACGGAGGGAGTCTATTTCTCTTTGTTTTTAAGAATTTTTTTCTTAGTTTTCATATACCAGTGAGTATAAATACAAAATATTACTGCATTCGGAGGAAGCAATAATAGGCTGTATAAATATTCTACTGTTGGTACTATTACACGACTTATCCCTACACATATCTTATTCCATTTCCAGGTGAGATCCAAGTTTTTGGTAGTATATTGCCATCTATGTGTTTTTGTTTTTTGTTTTTTGTTTTTTGTTTTGTTTTGTTTTTGGTTTAATAAGCCTTCATCTGTTGAATCCTAGAATTACAGAGCTGAATGAAACTGCAGAGTATGTTTTAACATACTCAGACCCGTGATTGAACTCTGTATCTGTTACACTTCCATGGTTGGGGGCTGGTTACCTAACCTATAATAAGTCAGTGTCCTTATCTAGAAAATCAAAGCATCATCCTAGTCCTCTTTACGTCCCAGCATTATAAGTAGGTTTCTACACAATAAAACAGTTCAAAAAGGAAAACCACGGAATAAAAATGAGGCGTAATTTTATTGTATATCAAATCGTCACAGTGTGCGCTTTAAATATTGTATAATTTTTGTGAAATATACCCCCCTAAAGCTGAAAATAGGTGTAATTCACTTGAAAGATAAGGGATGCTTACTTAGTTTGCACAAGGTCACATTGTAGTTCTCTGGCAGAGCAAACACTAAGATCCAGGTGCCTTGAGTCCCGCTGTGGCAGTGTTAGTAACGCATCGTTGGGGTTTCTTGTTTGTAAGGAAGTCCCAGAAAAGAGCCAGATCTCATGGGCGATGTCTTTTTAAAACCGTTTTGGGAGTTTTACATAGATGGTCCTTATCAGAGGCAGAAGTGTGTCCCTCTGGGGGATCACACAGAAGTCGGGAAGGAGCTTCAGAGACCGAAGTCTAAAGAAAGAACAGATTACCCCAATGACAACTTAAGGGCCATTAATTTTGAATGCAAGATATTTGGAGACAAGTAAATCACTCAAATAAAAATGTTTACGTGCAGATTTGTATGACCCAAGCCAATGTGACTCTTCAGCACTTCATAGGTTCTTTAAGTAAATGTTCAGGTAGCCTCCAGTAGTTTGAGAGAATGAGGGCTATCCATTTCTCCTTCCCATCCTCTCCTCCTGTCAAGCCTCCTTAGTGGGTGATCTATTACAAGGAAAAGAAATCTTCGACAAAATCCTGACAAGTGTACAATCTTCTGGAAACAGGCAGGCCCAGAGACAGCCACATAAGCTGTGTCTCTAGCTCAGAGGAAGCCCACCTCTGCCTGCAGGCACTCCGCTTTGTCCTTGCAGAGTGGGTATCACTTACCGGGGGAAGCAGCGGACTCACTGGGCAAGGCTAGCCATCTTTCCAGTCAGGCAGGAGATACGGAATCAATAGCTCAGCTGGAGAAAGCTTAGATGCCAGGTGTTGAGGTGGTCGATTAAAACGATGAGCCGGAATGAAAGTAACATTTAACCTTCATCCTTCATTCACTTACTGCGATAGTGTGAGCAAGAGGCCAGAGAGACAGCGCTGTGTATTAGTTTTCTAGAAGCACCACAGACGGGCTGGTCCGAACGACAGAACTCCCCAGTTCCAGAGGCCAGAAGTCCAAGATCGGGCTGTGAGCACAGTCGCTTCCTTCTCAGGGCTGTGAGGGAAAGATTGGTTCCGTGCTTCTCTCTTCTTGTGGTTTGATGGAAATCTTTGCTGTTACTTGGCTGGTACGCACATCACCCTAATCTCTGTTCATCTTCGCATGGTGTTCTTCCTGTGTGTGCGTCTGTGTCCACGTTTCCACTTTTTACAAAGACAGCGGCCATATTGGAATAAGGGCCACCCTAATGACTTTATTTTAACTCGATTACCTCTTTAAAGACCCTGTCTGTCTTCAAATAAGGTCATGTTCCCGGGTACTGAGAGGACTTCAGCATATGAGTTTTGGGGTAACAATCCGTAACATGCCAGCTCCCCCAGTGTTTCAGCTTTCCACATGGAACAGCACTGAGTGAAGATCAGGTGTATCAGCACAGACAGGAGGAATCAGCTCACTGCCGAGGGAACCTTGAACAAAAGGCCATTCTATCAACTCAAAAGGCTTAGGGGAGGCAACAGGGAAAGTCTAGTACCAGAAAAGTGCTGAGTACTGAGTCACACTGGAGAAAAATGTCGTCTCCGCAGAGGTGTCTGAGAGAGGCCTCAACTAGGGGCCAATGATCAGGAGGCCCTCTAATGAAGGCGTTTAGGCTAGGAATGCAGATACGCATGAGAGCGTGATCAGCCAGGAGGCCTGAGTCCTTGACGGTGACTCCCTCCAGAGTGTTCACCAAGTTTGGGATGGGGGACGCAGCTTTTTCCCATGAGGCCTGCGAGGTAAAGCTTTGCTTTTTTTTTTTCTTTTTCTTTTCTCTTTCTTTTCTTTCTTTCTTTCTTTCTTTCTTTCTTTCTTTCTTTCTCTTTCTTTCTTTCTTTTTGCCTTTCTGTCTTTCTGTCTTTCTGTGTTTCTTTCTTTCTGTCTTTCTTTCTGTGTTTCTTTCTTTCTCTCTTTCTTGGCAAAGCTTTTTAAAATTGCCTGTGGTTGGACTTGAAAGAACACATATAAGATTTGGACCAGACTCTGACTCCTCACTGTGACCTCTGTCACATGGGGAGTCAAAAGACTATCTGTGCCTAGACCTGAGGCACTGCTCTGAAGTTATTAGGCAGCTGGGTTCTTAGAACTAGGTATTTACAAAGCAAGGATAAAAATAATATCCAATCTCAGTTATTGCAAACATGCTCTTTGTAACAGATTCAGTGTGAACTAATATTTACTCCAAATCACAAGCTGCATAGCTTTGCCTCAATTAAAAACCCTTTTTTGCAGCAGTTGCTTTTGTGAGAACATTTTGACTTGCTGAAAATTCCATGTAACTTGTTCTGTTGAACATCCCATATTTTAAATTTGTTTTTCTGTCTTCTTAAGATTTAGGTTACTGCCTTATCCTTTATAATTAAACTCACATTGGATATCCTTACCTACCTGAGAACATAGGTGATGCTCTGTGTTTTATATTATGTTACATGGGAAAACATGACAGCTGACCACTGTTCCTAGTCATGCTGAGATCGGCTACGTGATGAAAGCCTGATTCCTCCATTGCTTCTCTACTTAGGGCTGGAAAACAATCTATGTGGTGTTACCTGGCACCACCCAAATGTGTAATCTCCTAATATCCATTCCCTCAGTATCAGTGGAAAACCCTTGCCTAATTAATAATCTCATCATGGATTGTAGATGGTGATATTCCAATATTAGCTGGTTGCCTTCTGTAAAGTGACTTTTCCCCATCAGTTTGGGTTCTTTGGTGTGTTAGTTTTCTATTGCTGTCTAACAAATACCATGTGCTTAGTGGTTTAAAACAACACTCCTTTATTAGTTCACATTTATATAGATCAGAAGCCCAACTGAGCTCAACTGGATTCTCTGCTTATAAGGCTGCAATCACAGTGTTGAATGGAAGCTCTAGAGAAGAATTTGCTCTCAAGCTCGCTCATGTTGGCTGAATCTAGTTCCTTGCAGTTATAGTCTCAAGTCGCATTTTCCTTGCTAGCTGCCGGCCAGGGGCCAACTCTCTGCTCTTAAATGTTCCCTGTATCAAGTCATTGTCGTGATTAAAATCTCTCTGACTTCCTCTTCTGACACCATCCAGAGAAAACTTTCTGTTTCTTTTTTTTTTTAATTTTTTTTTTCAACGTTTATTCATTTTTGGGACAGAAAGAGACAGAGCATGAACGGGGGAGGGGCAGAGAGAGAGGGAGACACAGAATCGGAAACAGGCTCCAGGCTCTGAGCCATCAGCCCAGAGCCCGACGCGGGGCTCGAACTCACGGACCGCGAGATCGTGACCTGGCTGAAGTCGGACGCCTAACCGACTGCGCCACCCAGGCGCCCCGAAAACTTTCTGTTTCTAAAACGTTTGCATGATTAAATTAGACACATGGGAATAATCTCTCTTTGTCATATAAGGTACCATAATCATGAGAGTGATGTCTCATATTTACAGCTTCCCCTCATTGGGCGTCATTCTTAGAATTTTGTCTGGCACACTTGCTTATCTGGGAACACAGTTTTCACTGGAAGAGCCCAATAAATGTTCAGTCTTTCCTCACCTTTAATTACCTCTCAAATTGGCATTTGACCATAACTTGCTAAGCGTGTGTCGCTAGGTCTCCAATCCATTTTGATTCTTTTGGATCATTTTATATTGCCTAGTATGCTAATTCGGTAAAATTGCCCACCATTTCAGTTACTTATTGATATGCAAAGCAACTTTTTATTACTTCTTATGATTCTGGGCAGTTCTTCTGCTTTACATTGTGTCAACGGGGGTCTCTTGGTCTCTCGTTCAACTGTTTTTAGCTGGTGGCTAGGCTGTGCTTAGAAGGTCCAAGAAGATGTCTTTCACATACCTGGAGCCACTGTGTTGATATTCATTTTTCCCCCATGTGGCCTCTCTCTCCATGAGATATCTCGTCTTCCAAGCCTTTTCACATCCTCTCTCCTGATGGCAAGAATCTGCTTGCAGCATGCTTTCTGACCTGTACTGGATTAAATAGTGTTTTCCTAAAATTCATGTCCATGTGGGACCTGTGAATATGACCTTCTTTGGAGATAGGATCTTTGCACAGGTAATCAGGTTAAGATGAGCTCATACTTGATTAGGGTGGGCCCTAAATCAAATTTTGCTGCAGCTACAAGACAAGGAATGCCAAGGATTGCGGGAAGCTACAAAGAGGCAAGAAAGAATTCTTCCTTAGGGCTTTCAGAGGGAGCATGGCCCTGTTGACCTCTTGTTTCTGTGAGAGAATAACTGTCTGTTTTAGGCCATCCAGTTTGTGGTACTCGGTTCCCGCAGCCGCAGGAACCTAGTACATCTCCCATTAGCCAAAGCAAGCTGCACGACCAGGCCCAGAGTCAGTGCAGGAAAAGGCTAGAAAAGGATTGGAGTATCCGAGAGTGTGGTTGATAGGAGGCTGCCAACGTAACGGTGTGCCAGTTTGCCATCTTTCTCCTTGCGATTCATGTCCTTCCTGCAAGACACCTTGTCCCATCACAGTCTTGGGCTTAGTTTTGAGCCTGGAATCTTTTATCTAAATCTCATCCAGGTGCGGATGAAGTTCCTTGGTTGCGTCTCCTCAAATCTAGAGATGTGGGAACTCTTACTCCTGGAATCACTGTTGCACCGTGTGCTAACTAACTTGGATGTAAATTAAACAATAAATAAACTTAAAAAAATAGAGATGTGTGGACTCAAACAAGTAACCTTTCCTCCACACACCCAACATCTGTTGTCAAGTCTGGCACACGATAATCACGATAGACACTGTCTTCCCTAAAAGGGATGGGAGGCCGAAAGTACTAAGCATTTATCGGCTCATAGCAATTCTGAAATCTCGCTAATGAATCGGTACCAGTTCCTCTTGCTCTGGAGGCAGGGAATTTTTTTTTTTTTTAATTTTTTTTCCCAACGTTTATTTCTTTTTGGGACAGAGAGAGACAGAGCATGAACGGGGGAGGGGCAGAGAGAGAGGGAGACACAGAATCGGAAACAGGCTCCAGGCTCTGAGCCATCAGCCCAGAGCCTGATGCGGGGCTCGAACTCACGGACCGCGAGATCATGACCTGGCTGAAGTCGGACGCTTAACCGACTGCGCAACCCAGGCGCCCCAAGGCAGGGAATTTTTTAACAGCTGTCACATAAAAAAAAATCTGGATTTAGATAAGGAGAGACTATATTTGAATGGATTATTACAAGAAGAGGAAAGGAACTATTACACTAGGGAGAAGGCTTTGACCATGAGACCTGCAAATGTCTAAGTCGTCAGGCAGAGAAGGGATTTTCTTTTATAGGAAGGAGTCAACAAGTCTGGAGAGAACCAGATACAGGGGAGCAGATGAATGTTAGTGGCATGAACAGACAGTGGATCAGAGAGTGTTTTACACCGAGGCCAGCCTGTTCTCAGGAGGGGCTGTTAAGGTTGTATGCTGGCTCAGACGGTGGTAGGCCAACATTCAAGGTCCTGGGGAAGGAGAGAATCGTAACCAAAGTTTTGGTTAACCTCATTTTGTTCTGCTCGATTATTGGGACAAAACAGTTCAATGACTTGCTTATGAGGCAAAGAATGGGAAGTTGGAGGGTCTGTGTGGCCTTGTCTTAGGTAAATAAGGGGGATGTTCGTAATCACAGGGCTCTGGTTGATTTCAGTATTGTCACAGTCTATAACATCCAACGAATGGCCCCACTATGCCAGGAAATCATTGCTTTCCAGGAATAATAGCTATGTTTTATTTCTTCTTTTATTAGTCTATCATTTTTGGTACAAGCCCCATTTAATATCTGAAGATGCCTTAAATGCTGCCCTTATCTTCTCTAACACGTCCCTGTGTAAAGTCCTGTTTCTGCTTTGCCAGGATATTCCTGTGATATTCCACACCTTAGGTTGTATTTTGAGTATTTTAGTTTTATCATTTCTTGAGTGGAAAGTTAGCCATAGCCAAATCCTGATATTCCTTTGCTGTGTCCATCCAATTAACTCTAGGCTATCTCTGTCCATCCAGAGAGTTGTGTTGACCTTAGAATTTGAATGACTAATACTCATTTCAGGATTAATACCTAGCGTTTACTGCACCTTCCATGAAATCCTTATTATAGAACTTCGGGATACTGTGAGTAAAACTGCCCTAAATCAGATTATATCTGTGTTTGTTAGTATAGGTTCTCTTCAGTTTATGATTTTATATTGTGCTGGAAACCGGACTAATTTAGCATGCCAGCTTGACATAGTCCATATTCTGATAGGCAGAGTCTGTTTAACAAAGTCAGCATAAGTGGATAGACAGTATATGAAAGGGGGAGTCTGGGATTAGTTACATAGTACTTTACAGGAGACTTGGATACTACTGGGTCTCCAACACATTACTGTCCTGTTATTTTTGTTATTAAACTCTTAATAAATATCCACAAGATACTGAATAGTGTCAGCATCAACTTGGTCATTGTATCACTTGGAGCTGGGTAAAGAAAAAGTATCACATCTTGAAAGGACACCTGTCTATAGTAGAGTTGTGTAACTGGGTATCATAACTACACAAACGATATATGTAAGTTTATTAATGAGTAGTTTGACTAACTAGAAAGTGACCTCCTTGTCTGCCTCTCCCAGAAAGAGTGTTTTCCATGAACTAACCTACTAATTTTTCTTGCCAGGTGAATACAGAGGTAGGCTTCAGGTTTGATACTTCTTGCTACATTGGGCACTGGTTTCCATAGCCACGTTGGGTGCTACAAAATGGTGGCAGCTGATTCTGATTTTTAAAATATCCTTACTACAGGGGCGCCTGGGGGGCTCAGTCAGTTGAGTGTCTGACTCTTGATTTTAGCTCAGGTCATGATCCCAGGGTTGTGGGACTGAGTCCCGTGTTGGACTCCATGCTGAGTGTGGAGCCTGCTTAAGATTCTCTCTCTCTCTCTCTCTCTTTCCCTCTCTCTCTCTCTTTCCCTCTCTCTCTCTCTCTCTCCCTTTGCCCCTCTTCCCAGGTTACATGCTCTCTCTCTTTCTCTCTCTCTCTCAAATAAAAAATAAAAATAAAAATAAAATAAAATATCCTTACTACAGATGGCATTATATAAATCAGGAGGAATTCTTCTTCTAAAGGGCTCTTCAACCAAGAATGAAATGCTACTATGTATTAGTAACTACCAGCTGATCTATTGGTAGTGTACTGAAAACAGAAATAATTTGACACACCAGTTTATGAATCAATGGGTAGGCCTCTTTTTTTATTCCATCATGGGCGTAATCTTTACCATAATTCGAAAGGAACTGATGAGTTCTTCCATTATACGTGCCCGGTTCAAATTATCGTAAGTGCTTTTGCAATGATTGCAATCTTAAAATGGGGATAAAATGGACCTGTACTATTGGAATGAGACCAAAACTGTTTAATTGATCTGAGACTCAAGTGTACATATCATCTTTTTTTTAATATAGTAAGAATGAAAAGCCTCAATTTTCTGGCCCATGCCTACTCAAGATTTTGCATAGACTGGTACAGATAAGTGTATTTTCTAGGAAGACTTTTTGGTAAAATATCGTCAAATCAAGGCAAAAGAGATGGCCCCATGAAATATCACCACCTGATACATTTAGTGCCCTAGCCCCTGGTATCTTCCAGTGACTCATGTTTATTAGCAATATATGAACACACATTATTTATTTTATTCTTCAATAACTTTATTGAGATATAATTTACACTCCATAAAATTAATCCATTTTAAGTATACGATTCATGGGCTTTCAGAAAGTTTACAGCGTCTTGCGACCATCACCGTGAGTCAGTTTTAGAATATTTACATTACTCTAAATGATGCCTCATGCCCATTTGTAATCACCCCCTGCCCCAGAAACCCCTTTCTTCCCCACAGCCCTAGGCAACCACTAATTTTCTGTCTCTCTGGATTTGTCTATTCTGGACATTTCACACAAATGGAACAATATAATATGTGGCCTGTGACTGGCTTCTCTTACTTAGCATCATGCTATCAAGCTTCTTCCATAACGTAACATGTAGCAGGACTTCATTACTTTTTATTGCTGAGTAATACTCCATTACATGGACGTACTGCATTTTGTTTGCTCATTCACCAGGTGATAGACATTGGGTTGTGTCTATTTTTTGGCTATTATAAATAATGCTGCTATGAACATTTTTGTAGAAGTTCTTATGTTGACATGTTTTTGTGAGTTTTTTGATATATGTTTTTATTAAATATTTTCAAATTTTGGAAAGGCCACGTGTTCGGCTATCTGTATTATGTACATATCTTGGGAATCGACTGGCTTTAAAATTTGAGGCACACTCTCAGTTAATAAGATTATTGAATGATACTTGATGAGTTATATAAAGCATTAGCTGGGTTCCTGTTTTCAAGGCCCATAGCTATAGCCCCTGAGTATGAGGGCTTTTCGAGTTCTGTGAGTCCTTGAAAATCATTGACCTTGACGGTCATCCTGGGAACCTCTGAGACAGGATTCAAGTATTATTTCCCAGTACCTCATTTAGCTAGTTCATATAAACAAATCAGGATTTTTTAAAAACAGCATAATTTAGAGAATAAGGAACTGTCCTCCAACAACCCGTTCTTAATGCCTATGACTACCATTTTGAGGGCTTGGCAAACAGTATTGCTTTGAAAATGAATGAAACTAATTATTCGTGACACACGACATCGTATATCCATACTTTACTTAGGTGAGGCATTCGTGAGCAACCAGGCCGATGCTACTACAAAATCAGAGAATGGCTCTGGCTGGTCCGGTGCTAATGCAGTGCGTCTCAGCAGTCACTGCACATTAGAATCACTTGAGAAGCTTTTAAACTAATGATGTCCAAGTCCCACATCCAGAGATTCTGACTTAATTGTTGCAGGGGTGTAGACTGGGGATTAGGGTTTTCACAGGGGTTTCTAATGTGCAGTGAGAATTGAGAACCACTATCAAGGGAGATAATGTTGTACCCTAGGTAGTCTGTGTCCCTATGAATGGCTTCATTGTAGCATTACGGGACCTCTCCCAGTGACACATCGTCCTGAGGAAAATTCACATGCTGTCGTGTTGGCTGAGGACAAGCTATCTTTCACATTAGTGGGAACCTTCGTGGGGCATTGTAGTAGTTGGGGACTGCAGTTTGACTCTAGAAATTAAGCTCACTTTTCCCCCATTCTTTAGCTTATCTGATAGGGATCTATCTCCCTTGACCTTGCTCTGGGACTCATTATTGTGGCAGCAGTAAGTTGTTTCCGAGGATCCCTCCAGAGCCATAGTGCTCCCCATTTTGATGTGGTCTCTCATTGGATTCCCTAACCTGGTGCACTAATCTTTTTTGCCCATTCCCTGTTAATACTGGGATTGTTGCTTTTATAATTATCTTTTTAAAGAGATCATGTCGCCTTTCCCCTATTCCAGCTGACGTCAAATAGAATGGGATTTGAAAACTCCATCGTTTATCCATGTTGTTTGCATGTTCCCACAATATTTTTGTCCCAGAATGTTTCCGGGTCTGAGTAAAAAGTTTCACAGGCCCCATATTTTTTGTGCAGTTTCTCCAAAACTCTTATTTTGGTTCAGCTAGTCATCACAAAGGAGCAGTTGCAGTTCGAAACTCCAAGTGCAAGTAAGCAGTAGTAAAACCCAACTGTATATTGGTGCCTTTTAGAGGTCCTCTTGTCAATCTGCCAGGGTGGCCCAGAAATCGGTCCTCTGGGTGCTCTTCCCTGAGAGTTATCCTTCAATCTCGGGGTCAGTTTACCTGCGGGACAAGCGATCCGAATTCTCTTCCATGCACTCCACTCATTTAAAAGGGCAGTGGCCACAGATGCGGATACCTTGTGAACCCACCTCCTTAAGCCGAGATGAAAGGCTCAGATGCCAGATCGCGTCTCAACTGTGCTCTTTAAATTTTTAAAGGCCATTTGGCTTTAGCGTCTCCACTCTAAGACTGCTCCTTCACCTTTGCACTAGGCTGAGACGTGACTCATCACGGTGGGGTTGACAGTGCATTCCAGAAGTTCCTTTTCCCAGGTTGTTGGCCATCAATTATCCAGTCTTTAGCTTTAGGTGTTTCCAGTCTCTTTTTTAGGCTACTTGATGATACAGTCATTTCAGTAGTGATCAAACGCAAATCCACAAACCCGTGGGCCTCCATGTAGTTGTTTTTCTGAATCTTACGCTGCCATCAGGACTGTCTAAAATTCCGCGGGGCTCGCTGGTTGGTCTGGCTGGCCCGTTGCCAATTTTCCCATCTTAAGGTGAAGGTCAACGGCTTTTCATTTCCCCTGTCCCTGGTTAGAGCGGGACTGCCTGCTAACCATGAGCGAGAACACAGTCTCTACCTTTCTCCCGAAAATCCTCCCAGGGCTGTCTCCACTTCGAGGCTTTTCTTCGCTCCTTGGGCACACGGACACTCCTTGGAGCCGCAGGGGAACGAGTGAGTGGCTGGCTGGCACCTCCCTGTAAAGCGGCACAGGGGCCTGGTCTCGCTCTTTTCTGAAGGGTCCTAGCAATTTTGATTGGATGGTCTGAGCTCCCCTCCCTGATTTGATTGGACCCATGTCATAACTGGAAGCCTTTTCTACGCTAAACAAATGGTTTTGAGGTTTTGAGGACCTGTCCCATTAAGTCCTGAGTTTCAGATAAACTCAAGGAGGTGAGGATTATTTGATTTTCTAGGGGGAGTATGAGTTCCCTTTGCGCCTTGGGATTTCTTGCCCTGAAGTCCTGCTGGCTTTTGGAGGATGCCACAGATGGCTTCTGTCAGCGTTGCTCCTGACCTCCTCCCTGGCCCCTAGGGGCTAGAAAGCTGAAAACCACACTTCCTAGACTCTCTTGTTTTTGATGAGATTTCGACTTTTCGGATTAGATCTTAATTAGGAATTTGGTAAGCGGGAGAGAGGCTGCAGCAATCATGCGTCCATTTTGCTGATGTGGATCGGGCCGCTGTGGCATGGCTGGCAATGGCCTTGCGAGTCGTCCGATCGCGGCTAAGGCACAGCTGCGGCAGCTTCCGGACGCCTGGACGGTGGCGGAGCCGGTACGTGCCTGCGTCCAGCAGCTCACACGGCGGCCTCCCGCGTCAGCTTCTCCATTCGCCGGCTTCCCGACTGTCCCAGAGACAGCGGTTTCCTTGACAGGTGACTTCCGTGGTGGTGTTCTTGGAATTCACCCAAGACTCAGTGTAGGGCCGGCTTTTTTGGCCCTCCCACGGTTTTGTAAACACTTCATTTTCTGTGGTAAATACTCTTTTGCTTTTAATAGCCAGATATAGGTTTCTGGTATCTGCCCTTTATTTCTCACTGATCCACAGCTGGTCCTTTCTGGACTCTGCGGGGACCATTTCCAGAGTTCCTGATGCCCGGTGTAGATATGTTTGAGGTAAATGCTTGGTCTACACGGTTGGCACTAATACTATACCTGACAGCTATCTTAAATCAGTGTAGACGGTCGTTGCCTCCTTCCTTTACCTGCTCTCTCCAACAAAATGCTTGCTCTGTAAAGTTGCTATAACCCTACTGGAGGAAGACAAGAGTATGTTGCATTCCTTAAAAAATGATGGCAAGTTAATTTATGTTGCTTTTCGGTTGGTATGTTGAAAAATGTAATAGACAAGTCAATTACAGCTAAATATTTTTCAGGGGCTTTAATTCCTTTTTTTAATGATTTTTATTATTTTCACTTTTTGAAAATATAATTTATTGTCATCTTGGTTTCCATACAACACCCAGTGCTCATCCCAGCAAGTGCCCTCCTCCCTGCCCATCACCCGCTTTCTCCTCTCCCCCACCCTCCCCAGCAACCCTCCGTTTGTTCTCTGTATTTACGAATCTCTTGTGGTTTGCCTCCCACCCTCTCTGTAACGATTTTTTTCCCTTCCCTTCTCCCATGGTCTTCTGTTAAGTTTCTCAAGATCCACATATGAGTGAAAACATATGGTATCTGCCTTTCTCTGCCTGACTTATTTCACTCAACATAATACCCTCCAGTTCCATCTACGTTGCTGCAAATGGCCAGATTTCATTCTTTCTCATGGCCAAGTAGTATTCCGTTGTGTATATAAACCACATCTTCTTTATCCATTCGTCAGTTGATGGACATAATTTGTCAGGCTCTTTCCATAATTTGGCTATCGTTGAAAGTGCTGCTATAAACATTGGGGTACATGTTCAGGGGCTTTAATTCAATAGCGATTTGGGCAGTGCAGTCAGTATACCCATTGCCATAATAATTAATAATTAAGGCTTTCTTACCATTTATCCGACAGAATTAAATGGAGATCTGGTTTTGCAAATCTCTGATCTCTTTCCGATGTTTTATATTTGGGGAGGTTTTGACTTGATTCCCCTCTAAATCATTTTTGTGGGTTATTTCTTAGGTACTGTTTCTCTCTCTCTCTCTCTCTCTCTCTCTCTCTCTCTCTCTCTCTCCCTCTCTCTTTTCCATCGGTAACATTTTATTTCTTGAGTTGTGATCATTATCCCTTGAGTTTCATTTTAATTGTGATAAAATACACATAACATGAACCTTACTATCTTAACCATTTGTAAGTATACAGTTCAGCAGTGTTAAGTATATTCATATTGTTGTGCAACAGATCTTCAGGAATATTCTGTCTTACATAACTGAAACTCTGCACCTATTAAACAACTCCCTATTTACCCCCTCCCCCCCCCCCCCAATCCCTGGCAACTACCATTCTCTAATTTGCTTCTATGAATTTGACTCTAGGTAACTCATAAGGGGAATCATGGTATTGATCCTTTTGTGGCTGGCTTATCTCATTTAGCATATCCTCAAGGTTCATACATGTTGTGTCATGTGTCAAAATTCCCTTCCTTTTTAAGGCTGGATAATATTCCATTGTATGGATAGACCACATTTTGTTTACCATTCATCCTTCGATAGTCAACTGGTTTGCTTCTACTGTGTGGCTGTTGTGAATAGTGCTGACATGAACGTGGACGTACGGATGTCTCTTCAAGCTCTGCTTTCTGTTCTCCACGCTCAATATCCAAAGGTGGGGTCTCTGGACCATACGATGAGTCTGTTGAATTTTGTTAAGGAACTGCTGTACTGTTTTCCGCAGCAGCTGCATTAAATATATACTTTGAGATAGGCAGTTTGACACATTGCCATTTAGCTTTCTGACCGTAATCACAAAATATTGACCTTGTTTGTCAGATTAAGATACCTTTTACCACCCTAATCTATCCGTTCCAAATATTCACTCTGAAGTTCTGGCTTCTACCAGTTCAGTTTCCCTGCTTGGTCACCTGTTTGCAGTTTAATCTTAGTTTTCATTCCCGGTGGGTCTGTATTACCCACACCTTTAAATAATTATTATTGTCTTTCTCAGAGCAATCATTACTTTGGAGCCATTGTTGCTTAGTGCCAATTCCCTCTGCTCACCTTTTGAATCCCACAGGATGATCAGGGCCGACTTCACCCTCAGACTAGTTTTGTGGATCTCGTATCAACTCTGTCATTTTAGGGGGCTGCTACTCTTTCAGCCTGAGATATTTAGGGACAAGCTCAGCTTGGTATATTTGGCCTCGAGGTACGTTCTCTCCAAGGCTCACTGCCCTCTAGGATTGTTTCATCGTGAATTGCCTCTGGCTCTAAGGTGGTTTTCTTGGTACTTCCCTAACTACCTCATCTGACTGCCTGTACCCTTCAAGACCCATCTTTCTCTCAAAAATTGGGAGAACTAACTTATTGCCCAGTTTCTATAGTTGAGTGACTAAAGTGAACCTACGCTCACATGAGCATTCATCTCCTAATTACAGAACATCGACTGCCCTTTCCTGCTCTCTAAGCTCCCTCATACGTTAATCAGAGAAGTACTCTGGGTGAGAGGTGCTGTGAGTTCCAGTTCCTTCATTAAAAGCAATTGTTAGGGTAGCCTGACTCTGCTGCAGTTCCAGCGTGATTGGGTGCATCTTGATAAACACCCCTGTTCCTGGATAGCTTCGTCTTTGGCTTCAATAAGAACTTCTTTCATTTGCCACTGTGTTCTTTTAGTTGGGAGGCTATAAATATATATTTCACAGGGAGCAGGAGAGGGCTCCTCTGTCCTTGAAGGGGACTCTGGGCTCTTTTAAGTATGTTCCAAGTCTTCCTGACTGGGGACACTTCCTAAACTTCTCATTTTATTTTATTGACAGAATGTACCTACTTCTTTAGTGTCTCGTAACCAAGCCAGAACTCCTTTTCCTCTCTTTGGCAAACTCTTTCCAGTGATTAGGAACTTGAGCAGGATGTAAGCCTTTACTTTCTACCTCTTAAAATCTTAAAGCTGATCCCAAAACATCCAGCTGAATAGTGATACTTGTCCCCTATGTTAAGCTGGCTTTCTGATCTCCACTCTTCTTCCAATTTTTTAAGAATGTGATTCCACAGACTTAGAAATATCCTTCGGCATTCTCTCTTTTCCCCTTTACACAACATGAAAACTTAGAAGTGGCAATAAACTCCTAGCACCTTAATACCTTCCAAATTTTGTCTCTTTTGGGAAGTGATCAGTTTCCTCCTTTTGCCCTATATCTAGGTAAAAACTACCCACTTGGTTGGACCAGATATTACAAACTGACCTAAGTTAATTTAGTCATTTAGCAATTGTTAGGTTCGTTTGGCATTTTTCACCAGCCTTTGGAAATTAGAAATGGCTAGTGCTTTATCTTTGCTTCTCCACAATCTTTCTTTCAGGTGATATGCAAGCCAATCTTAGAGCCAATGTTGCCAAAGATACACTTGTCAACAAAAACAGGCAGAAACAGTTATACTACCTGTTCTTGTAGTTCAGGAAGAATCTCACTCTCAGCCCTTAGTTCCTCTGCTGTCACTTGATAGCAGAATCAGCCAGCTTTGTGGATACTTCAGGGAAGAGTCTTCCATGAAAGAAAGTGACACAGAACCAATGAGACTTTAGGCCTTAAGAACTGCATCAAAACTGTTAGGCTGTTGGGCTTGCCAGATCCTTAAATCTTGTTCATACAAGGACAGCAGGACCTAAGCAATGTCCTAACCACATACATATCTTGAGCATCATTTATTTCACCAATGAAGAAATTATTTCTAACATCCCTTATGCTGATTAGCATACCCTCAGGGTATAGATATTTATATCCATATTAGAAGTGCTTAATAACCTCCTCTAGAGTGTGAATTCCTGATTAAGGTGCATCATAAGCTAACTAACCACCTTCATCGTGTAGATGACAGTTATATTGGATACATTACAATTTCTGTTACAGGAAATAGAAAGTAAGTCATGTAATTGGATAGTAGTTATATGGAAAGAAAAGAAAAAAAAAACCGAGGTTTTTCCTACATTATAAGGCAAACTTGTCAAGTGCACATAATCTTTATCTTTCCCATCCTTTCATTCCGTAGCTTTTCTACCACTCAGTGGTGTTTTTCCTTCGTCCCTGAAGACAGTGTTCTCTCTCTCTTTTTTTAAAAGTTTATTTAGAGAGAGAGAGAGAGAGAGAGAACAAGTGAGCATGAGTTGGGGAGAGGCAAAGGGAAAGGGAAAGAGAGAATCCCAAGCAGTCTCTGCTCACTGGCTGTCAGCGTGGAGCCTGATGCGGGGCTCGATCCCACAAACCGCGAGATCGTAACCTGAGCCGAAATCAAGAGTTTGATGCTTAACCAACTGAGCCACCCAGGCATCCCTTGGCGTTCTCTTGGTTTTCCTCCCTCATCAAAACAGGTACTTAAAGAAGGATTTGGTGAATTCATACATACTAAGGGGTTAACAATCGAGTGGAGAAGGTGTGGGAGCAAGTTAAAAGCTTGTGTGCTAAGCACCAAGAGTATTTACATGTTTGAAGATGCCTGGGAAGGTTAAACAATTGAAACAGAATCCTACCTGAGTTGTTCATTTTAGCCACTCTGACCAGTGTGAGGTGGTACTTGTATATAAGCCAATTTGACAATAAATTATATTAAAAAAAGCAAACAAAAATCCTACCATTTTAAGTTACCATTTACTGAACATGTACTATGCATGCACGCTGACGCATATCCTCTTAGTCCATTCAGGCTCCTATAATGGAATACCATGGACTGTGTGGCTTATAAACAACAGAAATGTTTTTTCTCACACTTCTGGAAGCTGGACGTCAAAGATCAAGGCACCAGCACGTTCAGTGATGGCCCACTTCCTTGTTCATAAGTGGCTATGTTTACCCCTCTGACTTAACATGACAGAAGGAACAAGGGAGCTCTCTGGGATCTCTTTTATAAGAGCACTTGACCAAAAAACAATTTAGATGATCTGATTACCTCCCCAAGTCACCACCTCCAGATACCATCACGTTGGAGATTAGGTTTCAACATGTGAATTTGGGGAGGATACAAACATTCAGCCTACAGCACATATGTTTTATGCACACGCTCGCACGCACGCACACACACACACACACAGTCTCATTTAGAATTAACAACTTCCTTGTTAAGCAGCTAGCACAATTTCTATTTTATAGCTTAGGAAACTGAGGCTCCGAGAGGTTAAGTAACTTGCCTAAGGTTTTCTCCCTGCCTTCACAGTGAGATTTCCTGGGGCTTGCGTTTTAACAGTGAACCAAACTTTGGGACATAGGATTCATTTCTCATTGGGATTTTTCAGGCTTCAGTGAACTGGTGGGAAAAGTGATTGTCACATTAAGCAACTGATTTCTTTTGTGGTGGGAGATATCACTAAGGAGTTTGCAGGAAAAATCATCCGTGTGTACTGAATCTCTATTTTAATAGTTACATCTGCTGGTGTTCTTTCTTCCTCCTACTGCCATTTTCCTTATACATACACATGTGCAGGCACACACACACACACACACAGACACGTTTTTCTTGCATGTTTAGCTACTGTTCCTCTGAAGACTGTTGTGGTTACGCTATCGCGAGATATTTTCTTTTTGGTAATTTTTACAGGGCACTTACGTAAAGGACTAACATCATCCCCACTGATATCTTTCAATGTCAGGGTGTTCTTGCTCCATTCATATAGTCAAGTGGTCTTTGGGGTCCTTATATAAATCTGTGTGTTCGAACTGTCAGCCTTTTGTGTTAAAACTGATTGCAAGTAAGTTTTCCATCGACTTTTACCCAATAATTCTTCTGTGCAAGTTATTTATTCACAGCTCTGTATTTCACCCTTTTTTCCCCTGATTGGTCAATTGGCAAAAATCGTCCACTGCCTTATTAAGGTGGTCATTGAGTACACACTGTAAGCCATTATTTCATGGTGATTATCACCAATGTAATAGTTATTAACAGATTGTCAGCATTTTGTACCTTCGTCAGTGTGATGATTATCGGGTGTTATCTCATACAAGCAGGGCAGCTATGAACTTTGCCTGTTGTCTGTTACTGTCAGAAGTTTAAAAAAAAAGCGTTAAGGAATAAAGGGTAGAACTTTTCTTTAAGATGGTATCACACGTTGACGCTTCTAAGTCCTCTCTTCCTGACACATATATAGAATAGATAAGAGCTCAAAGGGAAAACTTCCAACTATGTGGCTGTGCTCAGATGAGATAAAGATCTCTCCGAGGGGGAGCTGAACCAAACATCCGGATCTCCAAGGTGGCTGGGGTGTACAAGGTTTCTTTTCTCTTGGGGTGCAAGGCATTAAATTGCGAGTGTCTTACTTGATCTGGGGGACCAAGTCAAGACTCCCTGCTTGATGGAAATAACAGAAGCCACACCAATGAGACTAAGTAGAGGGCACTGCTTCTCAGAGCTTGCTAGGGACTGGGAGGTGCTGCCATCACGTGCATTGGGCAGAAATCCAAAGGCGGTCAGGGGAGTGGGAAAGCTTGATAGGGGAGAAAAGCAAGGCTTCAGGTATGTCTTGATTGGGGTTCGTTGGCACAGATAAGCTGGAAGCAGGCTAACTAGAATTAGGACATACTATTTAATTGGCTTGGAAAACCGATTCGGCTTTGTCTTGTTGCTCCTGAATATGGACTTTTGATAATGATTTTTAAAAATCCCAGGAAATTAATTCTGCTACCTGAAGTAATCACACTCCCATGAATAATTTTAGGTCTCCCATCATTAATCAATGTGGATCTTGGAACTAGGAAATCGACTTCTTTATAACTTAATTGGTCTCTCAGTATTTCCTTCCATTAGTAAAAATAAATGTGGCTTCAAAGCAAGTTTTAGAAGAGGAATACAATGGGGAGGTCCAGTTTTTCTTCAGAATATTAATTTTCATTCTCCTGGTATTTATACTGAAATATGTTTAGAACAGTAAGGAAATTATGAAAGTTCTAAAAATTATAAAAGTTAAGTGGTAACAGTTTTCTAGTGTCTGGAAAATAAAAACAAAATACTCGGTAAAAATATAACTGGCGCCAAGGGTATTTAAACTTGGGAAGGTTTATTTTAGTGGCCGGTGCCACGGCCGTTCCTGTAAATATCCTGTAAGACCCTCAGGTTTCCATAGGAATTTACCATACAGAAGAACATGTGACACAGAAACAGCAAGAGCTGTTGTTTTTTCTTCTGGCTTTCTGCATGACCTTGGTCAGAAGAGGCCAGAGGACCTGTTGGAGAGTTGCAGCGATAAATCTGATAACAAGAATAGTGGACGCATTCCCACAATGTACTGGTGCAGCTGACACAGCAATGCTATCGTTTCTATTGAAACAGTATTTTGAAGTAGTACATTTAGCATCTTGTAAAGCTTTAAATCCGTCTCAAAATGAATGCAGTGCAGCCAATTCACAGTATTCATCCCGACGAGCAGTGCACGTTTTCTTTCATTTCCCATGGTCCTCAGCTGTTGCGTTTTGTCTTCGGTCGACCTATCCGGATGACAAAGTGTTTCTACCAATTAGCACTTTTCGTTTTCCTCAGATGTTCTCTTCATGTTTTTTTCCCCACCTCAAATAAGGTGATATCAACCATCCATTTTCCTCTTCTGTTATTAACGAACCGTTGATAAATTTAGATCCTTCTGAGGCTTGCATTCTTTTTTATTTTTACTAGACAGTGTAATTCTCATCATTGCAGATTCTGTGACTGGGTCATTCAGCTGAGGCTCCTGTACCTCCGGTTGGTAATTTTTGAGAACATTTTGGGATATTTTTTTCACCATTCAATTTTGAAACTTGGATTAATTCCTCAGTTTTTCCCTACTTTTAAAGACTTCGTGGCATGGAGCAACGTTGAGCAATCATATCTCAACCTATAAATTTCAATCCTACTTAAAATTTATTTTTATTTGTTTGGAAAAAACCTGTAGTAATTTGGAACACAAAACAGCAAGCATTTATCACTTTATACCTGTGAGTCTTATAAAAATTGGCAGGATAATAGCAATTATTGACAAATACATCAATGGGGGACCCTCAAGCATTGCTGTGGTGAAGGGAGCTAATTGTAGTCATTCTGTAGAGCAATCTGGCGTACTTTAAAGTAACTCTATTCGAATATCGAAATTCGGCCCCTGGATATATATCGCAAAGTGTATCCCACACAGGTTACTCGAACAACATACACGAGGCAGCCCACCGCTGTACCTTTTATATTAGCGGAGGATTTGAAGCCATCTGGGTATTCATCAGTAGGAGAATGAACAGGGCCTTTGTATCTCCGTGTCTCCCAGGCATTGTCTGCAGACTGGCCCCTGGAAGGGGTGTAGCCCTGGGCAAAGCAGTTCCATGAGACTGAGGGAAATCTTCCGTAGGGGAAGCAGTTAGTAGCCTTCAGCAATTTGTACTTCCGGTAGCTGGAAAACGAGTGCACTGGCTCTGAAGAGGGGGTGTAGGCAGAGGGCTTTAGTATCCATTACGCTCATGAAAACATGACTCCAAAGCAATCGCTTCTCGCCAGGTCCCCGATTACCATCATGTCTTAATGCGTCATCGTATCTCACCTGGCTTATTGCCATGGCCTTCTTAGGTGGTCTTTCTGTGTACATCCTCGTGCCTTTCCCATTTCTTCCCCCCACAGTACCTCGAAATATCTTTTTTTAAAGCATTGCCTTCATTTTTGTAAGTTTATTTCTTCGTTGTGATAGAGTGCGAGCGAGCGAGTGTACGAGCACGAGCAGGGGAGAGGCAGAGAGAAGGCGAGACAGAATCCCGAGCAGGCTCCGCGCCATCAGCACAGAGCCCATTGTGGGGCTCGAACTCACAAACTGTGAGATCATGACCTGAACCGAGATCGAGAATCGGGATGCTTAATTGACTGTGCCTCGCAGGCGCCCCTGAAATACCTTTTTAATATCCGTAAGCACACGCCATCTTTCAACCCAAAGGTCATCGATAGCTTCCTACCACACCTGCACTAGCTTGAAAAACCCTTCACATGGTCTTTACGATCCGCATTGGTCTAGCCTCTGCTTATTTCTCTGACCTCATCTCCTCCATCCCTTCCTCTTGTTTTTTAATGTTTTTATTTATTTTCGAAGGAGAGAGAGAGAGAGAGACAGAGCGTGAGCGGGGCAGGAGCAGAGAGAGAGGGAGACACAGCATCCGAAGCAGTCTCCAGGCTCCGAGCTGTCGGCACGGGGTCCGACGCGGGGCTCGAACTCACGGACCGTGAGATCATGACCTGAGCTGACGTCGGACTCCTAAGCCACTGAGCCACCCAGGTGCTCCTCTTCCCCCTTGTTTATTCCACTCTAGTTCTTTGCTATCTTCAAGTATCCTAAGCACACTCACCTTTCTTGTTTCTATATGTAGTTTGCTTTTAGCCTACAATGTCTTCAAGGCACCTACTTAGTTCTCTTTGTTTTTGTGCAGATATCTGTTGCTCTACCGGAGACAACTTCAACGACCAACATATATAACATAGCATTCTGTCATTCCCCCATCTTTTTAACTTGCTTTTTCCCCCTGTACAGTACTTATCACCACCTGACCTAACCTGTTTTTATTAGTTAATTCTCTCTCTCTCCAGCCATTAGAGTATAAAGTCCTTGGAGTCAAGAACTTTATCTTGGTTCTGGGCTGTGTCTTCATGGCTTGACCAATGGTAGATGCTCAAAAAGTCTTTATCAGAAGAATGAGTCAAACTGCACTGTGTTAGTCTGCTCTGGCTGCTATAACAAAGTACTATGACTGGGTGGCTTAACCCAAATTTATTGTCCCACGGTCCTGAAGACTAAAGATCTGAGGTGAGGATGTCAGTAGGTTTGATTTCTCCCGAGGGCTGCGAGGCAAAATCTTTTTCATGCCTCTCTCCTAGCTTCGGGTAGTTTTCTGGCCACCTTTGGCATTCGTTGGTTTGTCAATGATGGTGTGCTCCCTGTGTCTTCATGTCATCTTCTCTCTGTGTCTCTTTAGCTTTACATTTATCTTTTTTTCTTTTATAAGGACACCCATCGTATTGCATTGGGGCCTGTCCGACTTCAGTAATACCTCACCTTAGTTTATCTGATTAGATCCACAATAACCCTCTTTCGAAATAGGGTCAGATTCTGAGATACTGGGGATTAGGACTTCAACATAGAATTTGAGGGAGCACAATTCAACCTATAACTTAGTAACCAAAATATTTTGGAAATGCAGTTGTGAAGGTATGCATACCTCTGGCTATAAAGTACTGCTGTGTTTCCGGTCTTAAAGCGTAGGTTGCAGCAGGGTGGAGGCTAGGAGCAGGTATAAGAAAGACTCTAGGGGGATGAAACCCTCTATTTTTGACTCGTCTACTTCCAAGTACAAGTCTCTCTTTTTTGTATGTGCCGTTGGGTCCAGAAACTTTCCTACCTCCTTCCCTTCCCATAACTGCTAACTTTGCAGATGTGAGTAGGTACAGGATCTTGACATGGAAGATTATCCTGGATGATCCAGGCAGGCCCTTCATATGACCACACGTATCCTTATCAAAAGTAGGCAGAGGGATATTTGATGACAGACAGAAGAGGAGATGTGACCATGGAGCTAGAGGTTGAGTGATGTGAGCACAAAGCCAAGGAGTGTCGGTGGCCAAGAGAACGTGGAAAAGAGAAGAAGTTCGTCCTCCAGTACATCCTCCCGAGGGAACATGGCCCTGCCAACACTGGGTTCCATTCTAGTGATCCTGATTTCAGACTTTGGGTCCCCAGAATTGTGAGAGATTAAGGTTTTATTGTTTTAAGCCACCGATTTTGTGGTAATTGTTTATAACAGACACAGGACACTAATATACATGGTTTAATAATACCAAATAACGATGATAGGTACCTCAGAGCGTCATGGTAAGGATCAAATCAGGTAACCTGTGTAAAAGTTTTTAGTAGAACCGGGAATATACTCGAGTCTTCATATATGGTAACTACCTTTGTTTTTGTTTGTTTGTTTGCTTATTGTTTTAAATGTTTATTTATTCTGAGGGAGATGGAGACAGAGTACAGGCAGGGGAGGGACAGAGAGAGGGGGAGACACAGAATCTGAAAGAAGGCTCCAGGCTTAGAGCTGTCAGCACAGAGCCCGACTCAGGGCTCGAACTCACAAACCGCGAGATCGTGACCTGAGCCAAAGTCAGACGCTTAACCGACTGAGGCACCCAGGCGCCCCAGTGGTATCTACCTTTGTAATAACTGCTATTATTAAAACTGGACCTGATGATTTAGGGCCTTTTTTTTTTTAAGTCTTTTTTTTTTTTCTTAAGTTTATTTATTTTGAGAGAGAGAAAGCGTGAGTGGGGGAGGAGCAGAGAGAGGGAGAGAGAGAGAATCCCAAGTAGGCCCCACACTGTCGATGCAGGGCTCGAACCCATGTGGGGCTCGAACCCTCGAACCACGAGATCATGACCTGAGCTGAAGTCGGATGCCCCACTGACTGAGCTACGCAGGTGCCCCAGAAACTTTTTTAAGAAAGGACTTTGGGTTCTGAGGTAAATGGCATGATTGGAGTTGAGTGTATATGCTGGTCAGGAGGTGAGAGAAAGGAGAGCGGAGTGGAGACTTGGAGCTGGGATGGAACTGCTTCTGGTTTTTGACTGGAACGTGGCATCTGCTGTAGTTCATCGCTTTCCCTACTTCATGACCGGTCCTTTCTTCACAGTTGTGTCCTACTTTAGCCCTGGGCAAGGTAGAAGGAAAATGAAGAGTCAAAGAGATACGGAAGAAGAGCGTTTCTAGGAAATAGCCCAACGTATGGAGACCTGGAGAATTTTGCCTAGCGGCTGCTAGCCCTAAAGAGTTAATATACAGAAGGCCATACAGAATTTAGTCACATAGGACTCAGGAGTTGCGGACGGCCCATGTAGGCTTTTTTTTTCTTCTTGAGAAACAAATGTCTTCAGTTTGTTGACTAAAACAATAATTTTTGCTGTGCAACTTTTCTCTGGATTGAATTTATCCACTTTTCATCTTGGGATTCTATAGTAACCTTACTACACGAATAGTTGGAAGGACTCACCATTTTGTGGCAAAATTCCTGCTGTGTATTTTTGTTTGTAGATTAATTGCTATAAAGTTGTAGCATTGCTTTGTAAAGGCTGGAAATTTGACCCCCGGTGTACCACCAAGGGGAAAAAATATTTTCCGCAATACCTTGTTTTCAGCAAATAAATACTGCTCCAAAACTTATCAGTGATGTAAAATACTATGTAGCAAGCTAGTTGCCAAAATTTGAATTACATAAGTAGCTAACTTAGCAGGCTGTAATTGTGTCTGATGGAGAGAAGGCTTTTCAGGCTTTCAAATAGATTGTTATGGGGCATTCAGCTATTTGACTGTCCTGTGACCCTTGTCCTTCTTCTACCGTATGGGATGGGAGCTCATAGAGCTGTGCGTACCTGAAACAAAACAAGGAAGCTGAATTCAAAATAAGATGATATAATGAGATCCGCTGATATCGAACCTTTATGAGACCTTTTCTCATACCTCTTGTCTTTCCATATTTTAGAATGAGGTCAACCAAATAATGAGCTCCAGTCAGGAGACCTAAGTTACTCTCTCCAGATCTGCAGTTAGCTAACTAGGTGACATTAGACAGACTAGTTTGCCCTTGTGAACCTCAGTTTCCCAAGTTTAGTGTATTTTATTTCTTTTTAAAAATTTCATTTTTGAGTAATCTCTAGACCCAAGGTGGGGCTCCAACCCGCAACCCCAACATCAAGAGTTGCCTGCTCTACCGACTGGGGCAGCCGGGCGCCCCGGTTTCCCAATTTTAAAATGACACGGTAGACTCAACCATCTCTCGTAGTGCTTTAAGGAGCAACATTCTTTAATTCTGTATTAATTGGATTTTGGGCTTCCTCTCAGAAAAGCACCTTGACTTCTGAAGTGTAAATTGGCGCATACTGGGGCAAAACCAGAAGATTCAGTGGATTCCAGGTTCCCCAGATAACTATTTCTCTATGTTTTCCCAAATTCCCTATCCAGCCGCCTCATTCCCTGCTGCCTCGTTTCTTCACTTATACCCTAGCATGTGCGCATTGGTTGTTGTCTTAGTTCGGGCTGCCGTCACAGATTACCACAGACCGGGAGACTTAAATAGCAGACATTTATTTCTTAAAATTCTGACTGCCGAGAAGTCCAAGATCAGCGTGCTGGCACATCCAGTGGCAGTTAAGAGCCCACTTTCTGTTGTACGGATGGCTGTCTTCTTACTGTGTCCTCGCATGGTAGAGAGCAGAGAGATCCTGTGTTTCTCCCTCTTGTATAAGGGCACTGATTTCATCATGAAGGCTCTACCCTCAGGACCTAATTACCTCCCAAAGGCCCTACCTCCAAATATCATGGCTTTGGGGATTAGGCTTCCATATGTGAATTTTCTGGGGGACATACGCACTCAGTCTATAGCAGTTGTACTTGGCAGGCAATCAGTCAGTCAGTCACGGCACAGTCACTGTAGCTAGGTGTTTGTGGTGGAGTCCCTTTCCGTACTCTTGGTAATCTCTCACCATAGTAAAAGGTATTGTGGAACTAAGTAAACTGACTGGTCTCTCCCAGGATAGATATTTCAATTAATCACATCTGAAAAGACCTTTTTCTAAGTGAGATAGCATCTGTAGGTCCAGGGATAAGGAACTGCTATCTTTTGGGATCATTTTCCAGAAAACAGCTGTTTTCCTTTTTCTTGTCTCTTTCTTAGGTGATTCTTCTACTTGCTGTTTCTCCAAGATCTTCTCAGACATGAAGGTCAATTTGCTGTATATATGCCAGGCAATATGGTTTAGCAGAATGGTAGACACATCTTTTGTTGTTTAATGTTTATTTTTGAGAGACAGAGACAGAGCGTGAGCAGGGGAGGGGTGGAGAGAGAGGGAGACACAGAATCCTGGGCAGGCTCCAGGCTCCGAGCTGTCAGCACAGAGCCTGGCGTGGGGCTCGAACCCACGAACCGCGAGATCATGACCTGAGCCGAAGTCGGACGCTTAACCGACTGAGCCACCCAGGCACCCCCACGTCTTTTAAAGGGAATGCTTGCAGAGAAGGTAGAAACTTCTTGCTTGGGAACAGAATTATTCTAGGAGACCTGTGTAATGGAAACAGCATTAAGCCTGGCTCTTAAGACCTAGGATTTTAGAGAATATCTTATATCTCTCTCCTGTGAATTTCACGCACGTTAACTTAAAAACTGTCCTCTCGCCTATTTAAGCTTCTCTTTCTGTAAAATGAGCTGATCTCTAAGTACACTTGCAACTTCAGTATTCTTGGATTCCATGGTGATGTCAAGTATGCAGCTAGATCCAGACATCCGAAGTTCAGGGAGGAGGTCCAGGCTAGAGCCATAAACTTGTAGTCTTTGGCACATGGAACAGAACGGGTTAGATACCCACAGTCTTTTCTAAGGGACTCAGACTCCAGGCAGTTGCAATTAAAATTTTTTTTAATGTTTATTTTTGAGAGACAGAGAGAGACAGAGTGTGAGTGGGGGAGGGGCAGAAAGAGAGAGAGAGGCAGAGACAGACACAGACACAGAATCTGAAGCAGACACCAGGCTCTGAGCTGTCAGCACGGAGGCCAACACTGGGCTCGAACGCACGAACCGGGAGATCGTGACCTGAGCCGGAGTCAGACGCTTAACCGACCGAGCCCCCCAGGTGCCCCTGAAGACATTTTTATTGAACAGAGAGCTACATCTGGAGTTCAAAAGGGCTAACCATAGACGAGGCATTATTAACAACATGCAACACCCACCCACCATATTCTTGGTGAAAATTCTGACATTTGAGGATGAAGAAAGAATCCTACGAGCATCTAAGCAAAAGATCAGGTTATCTATCTACAGATGGAAAAAAGTCAGGATATGTGCTTCTTGGAGAAAAAAATATTTGAAGAAATAAACCAGCTAAATGCAAAATGATAAATATAGGTTTAAATCCAAATTAATATGTCAATATGGATATAAAACAATGCAAATCTAATTCTTGAAAGAGAACATAGATAATGGAAAAATAATATAATAATATGTAACTGGGGCAAAATTTCCAGATTAGAGCAAGAACAACTGGGAAGTGTGAGATCTTGGTGGGTAGGGGGTTGGTGAAAAATGAATGTGCTAATTTCCTCAACTTACCTGGGGGAAATCATTAGGAATGCCTTTTTGTTAATGTTTATAATTAGAGACGTGGGGGCTTAAATATGCATTTCAAGAGCTAAACTAAGAACTAGTTGAACTAAAAGGTTGCTGTCTACCTTCTAAATTAATTGAGGGATGGAGAGGACTGTTAAGAGAAAATACCATAAAAACTGAAGATTAAAGACAAAAGGATGAGCAAGAAAGCACTGAAAAACAGGAAACACTTGATAATACAATATACACTAGATGCATTCATTGATTACAATTACAATTTATTAGACTAGGTTAGGATATAAAACCCAGCTACATGCTATCTACAAAAGCATACTCCAAATAAAGTGATTCGTGGAGATTAAGAGTATAAAGCTGGACATTTAAGTAATTCAAACTAAGAGTTACTGGATTGACTATATTGATATCAGATATGACAGACTCAGCTGACAACTAGGAAGCATCCTTCTCAAGCAACCATATAATCTTGGCCAAGTTGATCATTAATAGCCACAACACCGGTAAGTTGCAATCCAGGTAGTATAGCCTACATTCATGTCGTCGAACTGATAAACTATGAAAATGAATGACAAATTTTAAATGCATTCCGAAGGAAATTGAGACAAGGAGAAAATCACAGCTCTAACGCAGACTATTGATAAAAAATAGTGTTGAGATCAGTACATAGAAGAATCCATAGGATATGGCCAAAGCTATATCAGAGGCTGTGTTAGGAGAGTTCACCGAAGTCATTTGACCTCAGAATCTCTACTATCATATTTCAAGAGCCTACCAAGAATTTTCGTTTTTCCTTTGGCGCTTCCTGCTTGAGCGCCAGCTAATGCAGAGATGACCCCGTATCACATCTTGCCCGACTGCCTGTTGCTGTAATTGCCGCTCTTGGTGCGGATGCCACTGAGGCTGGAGCGATCGATGCTGGTGTTGCCACCGGCACTGCTGAATACGGCGGCCAGCGGCCGACAGGAAGCAGAGCTGTCCTGTGGCCCTCCTCCGTTCATTAGCTGCCCCCCGGGGGACGCTCAGTTTGTTGTTCAGCGGTTGTTTTTGCTCCTGTGAACAGCTCCCGTACTGAGAGACAGATTAACCTACGCCGGGAACGTGTTAGCCCCCCTACCAATCTGTTTTCCACGCTTGCTGCCGGGACGATCTCACCCTGAGCATGCCACTTCCTGGTTCCACATTCTTCCTCGGGCTCTCATTCCCTGCACCACGAAATCCAAACCTCTTAACCAAGCATACATGGTTCAGTGTGTTACAGTATTTTGCATCATTTTCTCTATCCGTTCTCTATCCACTGTCTCTATCCCTCCCCCCACCCCAACCCCCGCCTGGCAAAACTCTTTGGTCTGGTCCTGCCAAAGTATGTTTTTTTTCCTTTTTAAACCTCTGCTTGGAATGATTGATGCTTTAATTATTATGTAGAGATTAGCATATTAAGTTACAAGAAATCTGGGGGAAATATTTGTCAGGAACATGACTAAGAGTTAATACCCTAATATAGAGAGAGTTGTTACAAATTAGTAGGGAACACAAGAGAAACCACGGTAGAAAAATAGATAAAAAAGCATGAAAGATAATTAACAGATGTGACAACAAATTATTGATAAACAGCCAGGGCATAAAGAAAAATAATTTCATGAATAAAGAAGTACAAATTAAAATAGCACGTTTCATTTCATTTCAAATAACAATTTAAAAACCAATAAAGTTTCTTGTTCCAGCAAAGTCAGTGTATTAGAATAATTTTCTCACAGTTGAAAGAAGAGTATCTTTTTTTTAACGTTTGTTTAGTTTCGAGAGAGAGGCGGTGGCGGGGGCGGGGGGGGGGGCAGGCACAGAGGATCCAAAGCGGGCTCGGCCCTGACAGCAGCGAGCCTGATGCGGGGCTCGAACTCACCAACCGTGAGCCCCATGTGGGGCTTGAACTCCCAAACCAGGAGATCACGACCTGAGCCGCAGCTGGACTCTCAACCCACTGAGCCACCCAGGCGCCCGTGAAAAGAGCGTATCCCGAAGAAGCACCTTTGACTACCAAAGGAGCACCTTTGACTACCAGGTAACGTCCTAGAGAACTTCGCATGTGTTCATTTCTTTAATCTTCAGAGCAAACCCTTTGAGGCGAATACCATGATTTTCTTTATTTTATATTTGAAGAAGCTGCCCCAGAGAGGTTAAGTAACTTGAAAGAGAGCGAACAACGAATTAAAAGGTGGAGCTAAAGTTGAACTCTGACCGTCTGACTGTAATATCTTCCCCTTTAACCCCTGTGCATGCTGCCTCACATGCTTGTAGTTTTGAGAATGTGCGTGCATGTTTTCATTGTATCTCAGAGACACAGACAAGTTCGATCCATTGCTAGCATTTATAGAACAATTATATGCCAAACATTGGGCGAAGCATTTTATAGCAATCATGTGAAGTAGACATTGTTAATTTTATTATGCATTTGAGGAAAATGAGGCCTGAAGAGATCATGTAACATGTTCGTGGTCATGCACCTAGCCAGTGACAAAGCCAGGATTTGAATAAGGTTGTGTTATACTCCAAGACTTCACGCTTTTCACTGCTGTGAAATACTAGTGCGCAAGTATCGACGCACAAATATTTGTGACTCTGATCACATTGCTTCTCTAGGCCGACCCTTGACTTCTTACCACACTTGTAATTGAACCCAAACTTACTGCTATGGCCTGCAGAGGCCTTCACGTCCTGGCCCCTGCCGGCCTCTTTATCCTTGTCTCGGGCCACCCTTCTCCTGGCTGTATCCTCAACACGCCGGGTGCACATCACCTTCAGGACAAAGCGTGTGATTTCTCCTTTGCCTTGATTGCTCTTACCCCAGATAGGTGCGTGGCTAGCTCCGTTTCCTTCACGGATCTGCTCCACTCTTTCTCAGACCCCCAGGTCTAAAATTGTGGCCTTCGGCACTCTTACTTATTCTTATTCACAGTAGCTATCACGGTCAGGTGTTCCGTTATAAGCTTACTTGTTTGTTATCTGTATTCCTCATCACACTGTAAGTCCTACGAAGCCAAGACTGTTTTGTTCACTGTTGTGTCCTTGGAATGTAGATTAGAAGTTAGTTTGTTTTTTCCTTGGGTACAGGGCCTGATACTAAATAATTTAGGCTTTGCAAGCTATACAGTCAGTACCACAATTACTTAACTCTACCATTGTAGCAAAAAAGCAGGCTCAGACACAGTAGGTAAATCAATGAGTGTGAAAACGAGGCGGTTGTGTTTCAATAAAACTTTATGTACAAAAATAGGGGACAGGTTGGATTTGGCATACAGGCTATAGCTGACCAACCCTGGTCTACAACATTAGCTGGTTGGTACTCAGTACATATTTCTTGAATGAGTTTATATGTAATACACACCTGCACACACACATGTGTATATATATACATATATATATATGTATATATATACACACATGCTTGCATGTAAGTTTGTGTGTGTGTACAGCTAAAGCATATTGGAAGGAATAAGAAATATCTTAATTGCTGACTTCGACTGGCATAGATTAGTGCACCACTCTTAGTACTTGACATGACCGTAATCATCGTCTTTCGTGTTTGACTTACTTTGCTCAACATTAGGTCTTTGAGATGTATCCACACTGAGGTGTGCAGTTGTGGTTCCCTCCTCCTTGTTGCCCTGTAGTCTTCCATTGTTTGAATTGATAGCGTGTGTTCGTAAGATACTAGTTTGTGATTGTCCTTTTCGTATTTTCCCTTTTCCTCTGTCCTGTGCAGGAATTCAGAATCTCTCCCATAGTAGTTCTTTTTTTTTAATGTTTGTTTATTTATTTTGAGAGAGCCAGAGAGCGTGCGTGCAAGGGATGGGGTGGGGGGGCAGGGGGAGAGGGAGAATCCCAAGCAGGCTCTGCGCTGCCGGAGTAGAACCTGACACCCGGCTTGACCCCACTGACCATGAGATCATGACCTGAGCCAAAATCAAGAGTTGGATGCTTAACCAACTGAGCCAACCAGAAGCCCCTCCTTTAGTTATTCTTAAGTTTAAATGTTTTTATAGGACTAAAGACAGAAACACCCCAAAGTAAATATCTTTCAGAAAAGCCCAAGTTTATTCAGAAAGACAATGAAAAGAGGCAGGAGGAGAGCGGTGACAGTATATTTGAGAAGAAAACATCCCTCCAAATTTGGGAAGGGAGAGGGACTGTGGCCTGCTACAGAGAGCTGGGAATTGCATGCAACTTAGTCACAGAGCCCTGAGGAAATAGTTGTTTGGAGCAATTAAGTAGACTGGATCTGAGGACCATGTTTTCATCTCAGCATGGAATGAATGTCTGGATAAAAAAAGGATCACTGTGGGCATAAATATGATGGCAACTGTGGTTTTGCCCATTTTGGAGGTGTCACAGAAGAATCCTGTGTCCCGGGTCAGCTCTAAGATAGATGTTCCCAGGAAAGAAGAAAAGTCAAATTCCCAGCAGCCTGACAAGATGGGGGATCAACATGAGATTTAATTTGATCTAAAAAATAATTCTTCTGGTTCCTTTTGTAGATCTCTGTCAAATTTAAATACTTCCTGAGTCTTTAGGACAGTGAGCCCATTTTATTTTGAAATGATCTGCTTTAAAAAATAAGGTCAGCTGTTCAGTTTTCTGGTAGGTAGGGATCCTAGGTTTGCAAATAAGAGTACATAGCATCGTGAAGATGTAAAATTCCTTTCTTTCGTCTTTGACATGTGATGTTCTCCTTCGTTTCCCAAGATAAACCCTGAAAGGCCAATGAGATGCGCGCCCCCCCCTTTCTTCTCCAACCCTGTCAAGTTTTACTTTTAAGTTTTACTTTTTCAGATTTCTTCTTTGCTACTTTTCTAGATGACCAGGAGAGGCTGACCCTTGATTTGTTTGCCAGACATCATTTTGAACTCAATCTTATTTCGATTTCTTGGCTCTCTGCTTTAAGTCTCTCATGTTACTGTTTCCTTGGAAATAAACCTTTTCTAGCAAAACAGGCACTCATACCTTCCACATTCGTTTTTTAGGTCCCCTTAGACACTGAGGGATTGAAGAAAAAAATAAAGATGTACTCAGAAGGGATCTTATATTCTCAGATGATTTAATAGCAAACACAAAGAAATAAATTAGCTAAGTATCTAATTCAATAAACTGAAAATGTAGCAAAAAGATACATCTAGGGAAGGCACAAAAAAGAATTAAATGGAGAATATAATACAACAGTTCTTCAGTAGATTGGTTAAATGAATATAAGAAATGTTTTTTGGAAAAGGCTGACTATAAAATTTCTAGTAACTCTAATTAAAAAAAAATGTGAGAACAACTCCAGGAATAGGAATTAATAAGGTGTCAGATCTCCCTGAATTAACTACAGATTTTATGTGATTCCAATTAAAATTCCAACAGTATTTTTAAAACTTGACAAAACGATTTCAAAGCCCTCCAGAAAAATATTCGTGTGAAATTAGCCAATAAAACCATAAAATTGAACAGTAATAAATGATGACTTATATTAGCAGATATTTAAAAATAACTCAGTAATAAAACCATCCCGAAGGTTTGGTGCTAGGGTGGGAAAGGCAGAGAAATCACCTGAAAAGAGCATTTTGTATTGTTTTGATGGATTATTCAGCAAACTGTCTTGAGGCAACACTCTATCCATTTGAACTAGCTACATGATGCCAGGGTTAGCCAACTCCAATGCCTTCAGGAGCTAGGCAGATAATATGTACGATGAGACATTTAAATAAGGGGTGAAAAAATATAAAACATTATAGACAGTCTGGACAGAGATGCCTACGTGTGAATAAACTGAATATATAGTCATGAAAACTATGCAAACAGAGACCACCTGGGTATGCAAAGCACTAGTTTCCAATTAAAGAACATTCTTAGCAAGCACCTCTTACTATAAAATTAAATAGGAACAAGAATTCGGCAAAGCAAATACTCAAAGACGACAAATCATCACAGTGAGTTGAACAAGGGAGAGGTAAGTGGACAAACTGAGATATCCATAGATGCTCAAAAGAGCTATACTTGTATCTGTATCTAGATATATTCCTTATCATATTAAGGTACAGAATAACCATGACTGAAAATCATATTACTACCAAAGAACAAACGTTGGTTGTAGTCATACCATAAGCAAAGGAGTTAGTGATCATTGGTCAATCATCCTCAGTAACCCTTTACTAATGGTCAATATCCAGCATAATACAAATATGCGGTATTAACACTCATCAAGCATGACCAAAACAGAACCCCTCCTTGGAGTCTCCACTATTTGTAAATACTTCTTGGCCTCTTGTCCCCTCATTCCTTCATGAACACAGTCTTGTCCGTGTTTTGATTATACCACTCTACCAAAACAGCTCTTAGCAAGTTCACCAATGGCCTCTGCAGTTTGCTTATAGCTCATCTTTCCCCTAAACTCCAGATTGCTATCTCTACCTGACTAGTTGACTTATTTTCTTGGGGTTGTAATAAACATATAAAGTTTAACTTGTTCCAAACAATTCTTTGGCCTCCAAACTTGGAATTCCCTAACTGTTCCCCGTCTTGGTAAATGAAACCACCGTGTTCATCCACTTACCAGCCACAAAATTTGAAACTATTCTTGACAATTTCTCTCCTAGTCTATGTCCAACATATCCTTAAATCTATAAGTTCTAATTTAAAATTTCCAACTTTATTTCCAACTTTATTTCTTACAACTCCTAATCTTCAATTATTCTAACCCAGACTTACTTGATGTCTTGTTTTTCCTGGAGCACATCAGGAAAGCTTCCAACTTTAGGACCGTTGTATTGGCTGTTCACTCTGTTGGAAATGCCCCCTCTTTGCCCCCAGTCTATACCTCCTTTAAGTCTCTTGTCAAATATGACTTTCTCTGGCTACTCTACTATAAATAGGACCCATTCACCATGTTTTATACCTCCTTTACTCTGTCCACTTACTACCACAGAACATAGTATAATTATTGTCTGTCTTTATTATAAATTCCATGAGTGCTGAGATCTTGTTTTTTTTTAACCATGATTGTGTATCTAGTAGATCTTGTACCTGTTGCTTTTATTGTTCACTTCTAAGTAGGTGACTGTATTAGATTCACATTTTTAAGTTTTATTTCTTCCCTTCAATTCTTATACCTTTCATTTGTTTTCTTTCCTTAAAGAATTGGTCAATACTGAAAATGACATGTTAACCATCAACACTTACAAGTAAACATAGGCCTTGTCCCTGATCTTAATGGGGCACATATACCGTTTCTCTGTGAAATATCATGTTTTCTGTAGGCATTTGGCATGTACATTTTACCAAGCTAGGGAGTTTCTATGATTTTCCATATTACTAAGAATTTTGTTTTCATCATAGATTGACATTGGAAACTATTTGAGTAGGGAGGAGCATATGATTTTTTTCCTTCAGTCTATTAATGCTTTTAATTATAGTTGTTTTTAATATTGAAACCATTGTTTTATTCCCAGGGGAAAAATCCTACTTAATCATTCTGTATTGTATTCATCTTACACTGTTGAACTTACTTAGCTCCTATTTTATTTAGGATCTTTGCATGCGCATTCATAGCTGAGCAGGGCCTAATTTTTCCTTTTATCATCATCTGGTTGTAGAATCAAGATGAGAGCTGCCCAGTAAAATGTGTTTGGCAGCTTTTTCTTTCTGGTCTCTGTGAAAAGAATTGTATATGATTAAAACTAACTATTCTTCTATACTTTGGTATAATTCACCTATAAAATTATCTTACTCTTAGCCTGGCATTAATTTGAAGGGAGTTCTTTGACTACCACCATTTCTTTTAATTTAATGGCTATTGATCTATTTAATTTTTCTTTCCTTTTACATTGATATTTAATTTTTTTTAATGTTTATTTGAGAGAGAGAGAGAGAGAACGAGCATGAGCGGGGGAGAGGCAGAGAGGGAGGGAGACACAGAATCTGAAGCAGGCTCCAGGCTCTCGGCTGTCAGCACAAGCCCGACGCGGGGCTTGAACCCACACACCATGAGATCATGACCTGAACCGAAGTTGGACGCTTAACTGACTGAGCCATCCAGGTGCCCTTCCTTGTACATTGACATTGATATGTTATATTTTTCTAATGATTTATATATTAATCTAGATTTTAAATATTTTGTCATTATTTTTAAGTGCTTGCATATGTAGTTTTTTTACATTATTATCTATGTTTTATCATTTTTGTAGAAATCAGCCTTGCTAGAAATCTGTCCATAATTATTTTTTTCAGAGAACCATCCTTCTCTTTTGTTAATCTTCTCTATCATTTTTTATTTATCATCATTAATTTCTGTCCTTATTTTCATTATTTTATTTTTCCTTATTTGGGTTTACTCTGTTCATCTTTTTTCCAATTGCCAGGGTTGATTGCAGAATTTAAAAAATGTTTGTTTTATTCTATCCTACTTTTGAATGTTTATTTATTTATTTTAAGAGAGAGAGAGAGAGAGAGAGAGAGAGAGAGAGCATGAGTGGCAGAGAGAGAGGAAGAGAGAAAAGTCCCAAGCAGGCTTTGGGCTGTCAGCACAGAGTCCAACCGGGGCTCAGTCTCATGAACCACGGGAGCATGACCTGAGCTGACATCAAGAGGCGAACGCTTAACTGACTGAGCCACCCAGGCTCAGTTTTATTCTATTTTCAAGCAATACATACTTACTATAAGATCAGACAATAAGAAAAAATAAGAAAATGTAACCATAAGCTCCCTGCGCAGAAGTAAACATTATGATTTGATGTATTTTCCTCATACATATATGACATATATGGTCTTATCTGAATATAATTATAAATGTAGATATAATGGGGTATACTTTATACATCTTTTCTCAAACAGGGAGGTTTTGTCTCTCAACTTCTTATTTTGGAAAGTTTCAAATGTATTGAAAAACTTAATAATACAGTAAACACCTAATTGTGGCTTTCATTAAGATTCACCAACCATTAACATGCATTTTGGAACTTCTGAGAGAGACAGATTACCTTTTGCTGAACCTATTAAAATGGTTTCATCCAAATACTTCAATATATACATCCTAAAAGCAAGAGCATTCTTCTATACAACCACAGAACATCATCCCATCCAAAGAATTTAACGCTGGTACAATACTGTTATCTAGTTCATAGCTCCTATTCATATTTCCCCAGAATTTCCTTTATGAAAGTTGTTTTGGCTCTTGGTACAGAATGCAGAAATCACGCACTGAATAGTATTGTTGCATCTTTTTTGGTCTTTTTATTATAGGACATTCCCCACCTTCTTTGTCTTTCATCACAATGGCATATTTGGAATTCACTTCTGCTCACCTGAAGTCTGTTCACAGTATGGATTTGTCTGCTTGTTTTCTCATGATGAGATACAGATTCAACATTACTGGCAAGAGCATGACATATATAATGCTGTGTACTTCCCAATGCTTTCATCACATCATTTAGGAGGTACCTGCTACCAGTTTGTCACTTCATAATTGACAGTGATCCCTTGGAATTTGTCATGCTCCTTCACTTGTAAAGGCGACATTTTGTCTTTGTAATTAACGTGCAATCTGTGAGGTGATATTTTGAGATCACATCAGTAGATCCTTGTCCCCCCAAATGTTTACCTCATGATTTTAGTATTCACCAATATTATTTTTCAGATTTATAGGTTTCTAAAATAAATTAAGAATTTATTTTAATATTTATTTACTTTGGAGAGAGAGAGAGAGAAAGAAAACAATGGGGTAGAGGCAGAGAGAGAGGGAGACACAGAATCCGAAGTGGGCTCCAGAACTCACAAACCATGAGATCATGACCTGAGCAGAAACTGAGTCGGACGTTTAACCGATTGAGCCCCTTAGGTGCCCCTAAAATAAAGTTTTGTTAAAGTACATCAAACAGGAAAATACACAAATCATAAGGGACGATTTTATTGAATTTTCACATTGTGTGCACCAATGTAAGCAGAATCCAGGTTAAATACATTATCGACATCCTGAAGACCACCTCTGCCCATTCCCGGTCCCAGATTCCCCCAAGGTAAACTCTATTCCACCTTGTAGCACTATAGGTTAGTTTTGGTTTTTAAAACATATTTCATATGAATGGCCTCATATGCCATATACTTTTGTATGTGGTTTCTTTGGCTCAGCCTTTTGTGTGAATCATCCATGCCATGGCACCTAGACTGTTGCATGCCATTGCCATTGCCAGTTCAGTAGCAATAGTTCATTCATCCTCCTCGTCCTGTAGTATTCCATTATATGAATACACTACAATTGATTAAACCATCCTATAGTTAGCGAACATTTAGTGGTTTCCATCTTTGGGTTATTATTAACACTGCTGCTGTGAACAATCTTGGCAAACATAGTTTGCAGGTCCGATACTTAGGAGTAGACTTGCTATTTCATAGGGTACGTGTATGTTCAGCTTTAGTAGATACCATCAAAATCATTTTCTAAAGTAAATTTACATGTGCACTAGGAATGTTTAAGTTCCACTTTTCCTTGAAAACTCTTGGTATGTTAATTATCTCAAATAATAAGCCTTCATACGTGCATGAAATGGTATCTTATTGTGGATTTACTTTGCATTCTCCTCATCACCAGTAAAGGTTGAGCACATTATGAAATGTTTACTGGCCACTTGGATATCTATCTTTTTAAAGTGACAGTCTTTTGCCTCTTTTTGTGTGCATATTTTGTGTGTGTGTGTGTGTGTGTGTGTGTGTGTGTTTGTGGGTTTTTTTGCTTTCTTTATGGAGTTGTGTAGGGTTGCCAGATAAAATATGGGATGCTCAGTTAAATTTGAATTTCAGATAAATATCAAGTATTTTTAGTATAAGCATGGCCCAAATGTTGCATGATACATACTTATACAAAAAAATCATCGTATATCTGAAATTCAGTTTTAACTGGGTGACCAGCATTTCTATTTACTAAGTTGAAGGGGGTGAGCATGAGGAGGAGAAAGCAGAGAAATAGAACATATTCATGAAATAGGTTTAGAAATAAAATATTGGGCGTGTTTACCATCACTCGGAACTGGCTAGAAACAAACGGATCAGAAGCCTACTAAGTTTCTGAGATAATTTTACAGCCCAGAGAAGCACAATTATTGACCAAAGTTTTATATATAGTTCCAGACCTAAAAGAATTCTTCAACCTTTAACCTTGCAGAATTGACAAGCTTGTTGGGAAGGTGGTGTGGTTCAATTTCAGCATGTTCCCCGGTACCTACTTGAGATGTGGCCAGGCAAAAGAGGACAAAATGAAAAAGAACCTCCCAAAAGGCGAATCCAGACACCATTGGGAACAGTGGACAAGGAAATTCTCCCAGAAAACAGAATCAGGTTCTAAGCAAGCAATTGCTCTAGCCCCTAAGTCAGGAGACAGACCCTCACTGTATTTCCCAGCAGTCTTTCAGAAGCTGTTTTGACAGCGATTAACTTCTGTGTGTCTCCTATTTCCCCGTTTGAATGGGGGTGATATTGTAGTCATTCTGCTTCTGCTCCATCATTGAAAACTGGGTATCTGAGGGGGGCAAAGCAGATGATTTGTCTTTTTAGTATGTAGGTCCCTGGAATAAGAGGAGCCACATGCTAGACCTTGGACCAAGATGCAGTGACATTTTGGATTGCAGATTGTCTACCTTGGGAAGGAAAGGAGTGTTTTTTTTTTAAACATTTGTGTATTTTTGAGAGAGAGAGAGAGAGAGAGAGAGCGAGCACGCGTGCATGCGCACACAAATCGGGAAGGGGGGCGCAGAGGATCCAAAGTGGGCTCCGTGCTAACGGCAGACAGCCCCATACGGGGCTTAAACTCATGAACCCACAAACCTTGAGATCACGAGCTGAGCCAAAATCAAGAGTTGGACGCTTGACCGACTGAGCCACCCAGGCACCCCAGAAATGAGTACTTTCTACGTATAGGAAGAAAAATTGAAGTCTCATTACCAGAAGGGCAGACCGTAACAGTCAACGCTATGTGTTTACCCCACCACTTCCGCCTCGTAGAAAGTAGGGTTCTACGCTCCTTAGTAGAAAGGCTGTATTTCCTAGTCTTTCCTTCAGGTGTGATGGGATCAGCTTTGGCCAAGGGTGTGTAGACGTAAATGCTATGTCTTAGTCGGTGTGTATAGTCAGGAAAGCCACTATCCATCCCCCCACCAGAGATTATAAGCAAGGAATTGGCTATAAAAAGGTTAGAAAGACTGGAAAAGTGAAGGAAACGAGAGCGCTTCCACATTTCTGGGAGATGCAACCGCCAGGGGGCTACCCGGATGGAGGTGGTCCCTGCCACACCCCGCGCTGCTCAGCAGGGACTTAGGACCCGCACTCGTTTGAATGCTGCCGGTATGGCTGCTGACCCTGCCGTTTGTAACCAGTGCAGTTGTATCTTCCATGACTTCGGTATCTCTGTTTTCTGCTTGGTCTCTCAGGGTCTGAGAAGGATGTTTAAAATCTCCCTGCATTTCTGTCCGTTCTTTATAAAAAGGCAATTGCCGTATTTTGAGATTGCATTGTTAGACCCGTACATATTATACTGATGGTCTTCTTGCTTAATTTCCCCTTGTATCTCTATTTATTCCTTAGGATGTTTGGGCTCAATTTATATTTGTCACACATTAACATTTCAGTCTTAGCTTTATTTTGGTTCATACTTGGCCAGCACGTATTCACCCAACTTAGAAATATCTCTGTGTCTTCATTTTAAGGATTTTGGGGGGTATTTTTGGAATACACTTTTTAAAAAAAAATCCAAACTGAACACTTCTGTATTTTAATTGCTAGAATTAACCAGTTCATATTTACTTTTTTTTTTTTTTTACAGTTTTTTTTTTTTAATTTAAATTCAAGTCCGTTCACATACAGCGTACTCTTGGCTTCGGAAGCGGAACCCAGTGATTCATCTCTTACATACGACACCCAGTGCCCATCACAAAACGTACCCTCCTTAATGCCCATCATCCGTTTTTAACCCATTCCCCCTGACCCTCCCTCCCAGTAATCCTCAGTTTGTTCTCTGTATGGAAGAGTCTCTTACGGTTTGCCTTCCTCTCTGTTTCTCTCTTCTTTTTCCTTCCCTTCCCCTCTGTGCATCTGCTGTGTTTCTCAAATTCCACATATGAGTGAAATCATATGCTATCGGTCTTTCTCTGACTTTTTTACAGTTTTAACAAGGCTTATATTGCTATCTTATTTCATATTTTCCATCTATTATACTTTTTTAAATTCGTAAGTTCCACCGAATGTGTCACTTTTTATTCTGCTTCTTTAAATTTGACTTTTTACTTTTGTTCATATGGCTCACATAGCATAAAACCCACCCTCTTGTTCATTTGTCTCTATTGATTTCTTAAACTTACCAATATCTACATGCCCCTTAATGATGTGAATATGCCCTGTACATCTTTAATCCTTCCCCTATTCTTTACCTTATTAATATTGTCCTATAATTTAGCTCCAGCATGCTATAAATATATTTTCTAAATGTTTTGGTCTTGGCTTCGTAGGCAAACAATTTTAAAGGTATTTGACCGTCTTTAATTCTCATATATCTTAGAGAGTTCTCCTGAAGTGATTTCTGTTCTCACTTAAAATTACAACTGTACCTCTGATATTTCTTGTTTTTTTTTTTAAGGTTTATTTATTTTTGAGAGAGAGAGAGTGCACACACACACGAGTGAGCAGTGGAGGGACAGAGGATACGGATCAGGTTCTGCACTGATAGCACAAGAGCCCGATTCAGGGCTCAAACTCACCGACTGTGAGATCTTGACTTGAGTCGAAGTCAGCTGCTTAACCGACGGAGCCACCCAGGTGCCCGTCTTTTCTCTTCTTGATGTCATCCATTCTGACAGGTGTGAGGTGATATCTCCTTGTGTTTTTGATTTGCATTTCCTTGACGACTAGTGATGTTGAGCATCATTTTATGTGTCCATTGGCCATTTTGATGGTCCTTCTAAGAGTGATTTTAAAGTGGGTTATTGTGTGACAAATGTTCTGAGGCTTGTGTGCCTGAGAAAAATCTTATTACATGCTTACATTGGAATGATAAATAGGCTGGATATACATTTCTACATCTAATATTCCTTTCTTTCAGTATTTTAAAAATATTCCATTCTCCTGAATTCATTGTTGCTGGTGAAAAAAATCTCATGTCAATCAGATTTTCATTTTTTTTGAGGGGGGTAAGGGGAGGAGCAGAGAGAGAGGGAGAGAGAGCATCTTAGCTTCCATGCACAGTGTGGAGCCTGATGTGGGGCTCAATCCCATGACCCTGCCTTGGATCATGACCTGACCTGAAATCAAGAGTCAGATACTCAATAGACTGAGCCACCCAGATGCCTGTTTTGTTTTGTTTTGTTTTGTGTTGTTTTGTTTTGTTTTGTTTTGTTTGATTTTCATTATTTTTGTATTTGATCTACTCCTTCTTCTTAGAAGTTTATAGAATTTTCTCTTTGCTTTTGATGATTCTAAGTTTTATTTTAATGTATGCAGTGAGGTTTCCTTTATATCTCCTGTTGTGTACTCTATTAATTCTTTACATAGGCTTTAATCTTCATTTCTGAGAATTTTATCTTCCTAATTTCTCCATATGTTTCAGTGGCAAAGAATACTAGTATTCATACTATAAATGTTTCTTTTCTTTTCCCCTTGCACACAGCTAAACTACAGTTTCCAGACCTCTAATGGTTGGCTGGGTTCTGGCCAGTGGTGTATAAACGGGAGTGATCTGTACCACGTCTGAGCCCGGCCTCTAAAATATCTCGCATTTGTCTCCTTGTGTTCTCTTCACTCACTGTTTGGCTGGTAAGCACCCAGTGGCACACTTTGAAAGTCTGGAAAGTGAACGAACCGCTGTGTGGTGGGAGCCCGAGTCCCTGAATGACTCTGACCTATAGTTTTGTGAACTTTATTGTGCTAGGCTAGAGGTTTGGGGCGGTTTGTTATAAGAGAATGGCCTTACTTTCCCGACTTAATACAATCCCCATCACTTTTTTTCTTCTCTTATTTTGGTGCCCCTATCAGCAATCCTCTGTCCTTTGTATCTCTTTACCCTGCCTATACATTTCCTACTTCTTTATGTTTCCCTGCTGTTTTCTGGGAAAATCTGTCAGGTATGATTTCCCACATTATTGAATTATTTTTCAGCTACATTCACCCTTCTATTTATTCCACCTGTTGTGCTCGTGATTACAAATATATTTTCCTAACCTTTCCACTTGGATCTTTAAAAAAAAAAATGTTTGTTTCTGTTTTAATTTACTAGTACTGTTCATTATCTAAGAATGAATGTGTGTATCTGTGTATAAATACATACATAAATAAAAACCTTGGTCTCTGTGTTACAATAATTCTATTTCAGTTGGCATATGTTGTTCAGCTCCTATCCGGGAGTTTAACCAGAAAGGCAAGCATATGGCCCAGGAGAATTCACAGTACTCCAAAATTGTTTCTACTTCTTTCCTGCCACTCCATCAGGAAGCTTCTCCGTTCGCAGAGGCAGTGTTGGGACCCGTCCTGGGGGCTCAGAGCGGAGGAGGTGTGCAGGGGGTCCTGGTTGAGGGAGAGGAGTCCGTGCCAGTAGGCAGTTGGGAACTCCCACCTGTTTTGGTTTTTGCACAACTCTGATCTTCATAGAAACAGGCAGGTGATGGTAAGTAGGGAGAAAAGGCAAGAAAACTTAGGAGCCTGTTTGCATCCTATCCTCTCATGGCCATCCTGCCCCCTACTGCCCTTCGCTCTGAGCCCCCGTCAAGCCCAGCCACGTGTACCGTCTAAAGTCAGCCTTGTGTTTTACCAGGACTGTCTCACATGTCTCCTTTTCTGTTGTTGTTAGTTCCTCTGATTCATGTTTCTTGCTGACTTGTGTAGCTTCTCCGGGGTTCATTTTGAAGAGGGCCCCAGCAGTCCATGTTATTCACCATCTTCACGAGAAATGGAAATGAATTAATACCTACAAAAATGAGCGTGCTGAATGACCCCAATTTTATAAAAGTATTTGTCTCTCTACCCTCTTTTCTGTATTTATTCATAGTTGTGTGGGATGATAGTCTTCTTTATGAAAACTATGATTTTTTCCTGGGTATTGTACCTGGGGTGACATTTTACTTTCCTTTTTGTAATTGTCTCTATTGTTCCAATTACTCATGATGTGTGTTTATCATATGAATAAAAGCAAAGTTCTCCTTAAGAGAAAGAAAAAGTGTACGCTATGAATAAGTTGTATAACGTCATTTAACATTCTCTCTTTAGGGTCATCTCACTTAAGAATTTATCTTAGGTTTGTGTTGAGCAATATGCATCTGGGTTTCTAAAAAAATATTAGCTTGCAGCCATTTCCAAAATATCTTCCACTTTCACAAAAATGTTATCAGCTATTTTTCATCTTTCACTTTTTAAAACCCAATTCATCATATTTTGAGCACTTTTCATGTGCCATTCATGGTGCTAAAAATTATTAGCAAACAAATGTAGAATATAGCATCATTCCTTGAAGTCATGGCCAAATGGGAAAGGTACTTACTTACACAGACCACTAATTGTAATCCTAATAAGAATCAAGGAAGATATTCTATGATAGTGTTATAAATGGTGTTCTGTATTAGCCAAAGAAAGAAAACCCTGATTGTGATTATAAGTTATTAGTCATAAGTGGCAGAAGTTGTAAGATTTCAGCTGACTCTTTAAAAAAGTAGGAGGCAGGGAAGAATCTCTTGGTAAGGAATTTGATCTTTATTCATAGTAAGGGTAGCAAACACGATATGCATAGGATCTAGAAAGATTGGAGGAAGAAGGGGATGGGGAAGTCGTAGGGCTGGTAATTTGTGTTTTATTCATTTGCTTAAGAGTTTATTAAGGGCCTACTGTGTACCAGGTACAATTCTGGGCACAGGATATACAGTGATGAACAAAACAGACATGTTCCTGCCCTCATATAGTTTATATGTTAGTGGTAGAGAGAGATAAGATAAATTAGTAAAATAGTGTATTAGATAGTGGAAAGTAGTCAGAAGGAAAGTTAGAGAAAGTGATTGGGAAGTGATTTGTGTTTTGTTTTGCATAAAGTGTGGTAAGCTGAACGGTGGTCCCTGAAAGACGTTTACATCTTAATCCCCAGAAGTTGTGAATGTTAGTACATGGAAAGTGTACTTTGCACATGTGATTAAGTTAGAGATCTTGAGATGGGGAGATTATCCTGAATTATTGGGGTTGGAGCCAGGAAACACTCTCAGCACCTAGAGACCTTCCACAGTTCCTTGTCACGTGCCCCCCATAGACATTTTACAACAGGGCTATTTACTTTCTTTCAAGACAACAGGGGCACTTCTTTCTGACTTCCAACCCTCCTCTAGCATTCTCTGATGGAGTCTTACATTAGGTAATTCAGTCAAACGACTGACTATTCCCAAGCTCAAATAAAGGGGATTATATAAGACCTAAATCTTGGGGGCCATCTTAGATTTCTGCCTATCACGCTGTGTTGAATTTGGTCTGTAGGGGAGCAAGGATGATATCAGATAGAACAATCAGAAGGTTGGGGCGCCTGGGTGGCGCAGTCGGTTGAGCGTCCGACTTCAGCCAGGTCGCGATCTCGCGGTCCGTGAGTTCGAGCCCCGCGTCGGGCTCTGGGCTGATGGCTCAGAGCCTGGAGCCTGTTTCCGATTCTGTGTCTCCCTCTCTCTCTGCCCCTCCCCCGTTCATGCTCTGTCTCTCTCTGTCCCCAAAATAAGTAAACGTTGAAAAAAAAAAAATTAAAAAAAAAAAAAAAAGAACAATCAGAAGGCTATTGTGTTTATCCAGGCCAGAGCTGATGGAGGTGCAGTGGAGGTGGTAAGAAGTGGTAAGATCCTGGATGTGTTTTGAGGTTTGTCCTATTTTGAAAATAGAGCAGAAAGCACCTTCTAACAGATCATGTATGAGAAAGAGAAAGAGGGTGGATGTCAAGGATAAGTCCGAATTTCGGGGCCTGAGCAATTGAAGAATGCCATTTATTGAGATGGAGAATACTTCAAGAGGAGCAGGTTGGGGGAAGGCAGTGATACCAGGAGTTTAGTGTGGGACATAACAAATTCAAAAGTGCCTACTAGACATGCAGGTGGAGATAGTGAGTAGGTAGTTCAATGCATCTGGATTTCAGGAAGAAGTGCAGCTTAGATGTACGAGTTTGAGCATCATTGGCATACAGATGATATTTGAAGCCACAACGTTGAATGAGCCAACAGAGGGAGTGAGATAGGGAAGACTGAATTCTGAGACATCTCTGCTTCATTCTGGGTTGGGGGCAATGAGGAGGAACCAGCAAATGATCCTGAGAAGGAACAATCAAATGAAGTGGGAGAAAAAAACCCCAGAGGGTATAGTGTTCTCAAAGGCAAGTGAAGAAAGTACATCAAGAAGCAGGAAGGGGGCGGGGCATGTGTGAGAGTTGCTACTGGTGGGTCCATTGCACGTGGCATTGTAGAGTTCACTGGCAACTGCAGTAAGAGAAGTTTTGGGAAGCCTGGTGGGGGTGAAAGCTGCACATTTGAGAATGTTGACTGGCCAATATCCTCCAGGAATCTTGACCTTACTCCTTAAATCTAGATGGCCAAACCCCCACAGCTCCTAGTTCTTACCAGTTTCATGATAAAATATTTATACTAAATCGACCACGTTGCAGCTGTGTATCTGTCTTTCTCCCTTGGTAGTGAGTTCCTTGAAGCTAGATGGTTTCTTTTAGCTCAGCATCTTTAACTCCTGGGTAGGCTCAAAGTAAACAGGAATTGAAAGAAGTCATAAGTGAATGAAAGGCACTGATCTTTCATATTTTTCATACTCCTTGGTCAAAAAAAATCTCTCTGCAATTCAAGACAGTTGTACCCTTTGAAAAATGTTAGACTGATCATTCAGCACTCTGAAGCGGCCCTGAGAATGATAAATGAAATAGAGCATTGCCTTAAAGAAAATAAAAGCAGAGTCACATATGAAAGATGATTGATTGATCTTGTGGCTTGAGGAATGTCCGCAGAGGAAAGGTTTTTGGGTGGGCTGCTTCTGTCACCTTGGTCTACGCTATTGTGATAAAATGTCAGGGGACGTGGCGGCTGGGGCGGACTGGTGATTGTGCGTGGAATTACTCCGCAAAGAAACACCAGAATATTTCTGATCAGATAAAATAAGGTTTTAGGGTCATTTTCCAAAGTTCCTTTTCATGATAAAAAGTTGAATGTGAAAACAAGAAAGTAATCTTGTTTGCAGAGAAAACTAGTGGGAAACTTTGGCTCCCTTCAAGTTTCCCGGTGTATCGGTGCTATGTTATGATCAGTTCTTATTTTTGTTCAATATGTTAGGTTTGTTTCTGCTATTTCAGAACAGGAATATTAAAATCCTTAGAAAGACTGACAGTATCACACCAGAAACATCCATGTGTACTTCAGGATTACAAACTAGAAGAAGAACAATTTTTCATAATTCCTACATAGTAGTTACAATGATGCATCTCATTAAGGCATAGGCAGTAGCCTTCAAGAGATTACTTGTATGCGTGAATTACTATAATTAATAACAACAATAATAAGCAACAGAAGTTAGCATTCACTGAACACCATCAATATGCCAGACATAACATGACAATGATGAACCAAAGTATATAGATGAAGAAAGTTGAGCAACTCATCAAAGGTCTCAGAGCTCATCAGTAGTGGCTGGGGTGTAAACTCAGGCATCTCAAGCCCAAGAACAGACTTCCTCAACTTTGGGAATGTTTAGGCCAGAAAATTCATTGTTGTGGAGGTTGTTCTGTGCCTCCTAGGATGCAGCCTTCCTGGCCTCCACGCACCACACGCCAGGAGCATCTCCCCGTCGTGACAACTACAAACGCCTCCAGACATTTTCAGATGTTTCCTGGTGAGCAAAATCACCCCCAGTTGAGACCACTGCTCTAAAGTGCCCTACCCACGATGTTCCATGGTCTTCACGGCAAACTCTAGATACAAGGCAAGAGAAAGTTGAAATTGAATCTCAATTCTCCTCCGTGACCCAGTCAGTTTTTACCTTTGTAGCCCTTAAGGGAGAACTCAGTCTTTCACTCAACGGTATTCAGTTGCCGGGCATTTATTGGCCATTTTTATTGTCCCTAGCACTGGAATAGGAACTAAGATTCTAATTAATGTGTTGTTCTGAAGGAAGTAGAACCTCAGCCCGGTGGTAGAATGCCTTTAACAGAGTCTTTTGGTTCCAGAGTGATGTGTCATTTGATTCCAAGAAGGCATTTCTTTATTTCAGTGTTTTCAGTCTGGGCTATTTGTCGTTAAAGATCAGGAAAGTGCATAGATGACAGGGCATTTAGGTGGTTGGAGAAACATCTTGGAGTTAGATCTATAATATAATATATGTTGTTTTCCTAGTTTAAAAGAATGTAAGGGTGCCTGGGTGGTTCAGTCGGTTAAGCGTCCGACTTTGGCTCAGGTCATGATCTCACAGTTTGTGGGTTTGAGCCCCGTGTCGGGTTCTGTGCTGACAGCTCAGAGCCTGGAGCCTGCTTTGGATTCTGTGTCTCTCTCTCTCTTTGCCCATCCCTCACTTGCGGTTTGTCTCTCTCTCTCCCTCAGAAATAAACAAACATTAAAACTTAAAAAAAAAAAAAACAACAGTATGCAAACCTATAATGTCTTTTCTGCTGCTGACAAGCCCAGACAGTCCACAGTAATTGAAGGAGATCCTGTGTTCTCCGCATCGCCCAATTTGTATATAACTGGCCAGGGCAGGAATATCTGTGTCATAAACTTTTTGGAGTTGAAGCAGAAAGATGGTAACATAATCGGTATCACAATCCGAGCTTTATCAATTAGTAGGAATAATAACAATACCAACAGTAATAGTTCATAGTGCTTACAATGGACCAGGTGCTCTGCTAAGCATTCCTTTAAACCCATTCAACCATCCTATCTGCTGGATATAGTCACATTTTACAGATGAGGAAACTGAAAAAAAAAAAAAAAAAAAAAAAAAAGACTAACATCCCAATGTCCTACAAGCAGTAATTGGCAGAATGGGAATTTGAATGGAGGCAATATGATTCTAGCCCCCACAACAAGGCTATACCGCTTTAAAATATTACTTTTAATATGCTGGACACTTTCATATACATATGGGTACGTGAATATCAGACACACTCTATCCCGACGGGGGAAGGAAGAGGATGTTGGGAATGCTAAAGTATAACCGTTCTAAAAAATCTCTGCAGTTAGTCAAATTAGGTATACACACCCCTTTTCACCAGCAGTCTCACTCGTGTGCATGTGCACGCGTGTATCCAAACAAATTCTTACACAGGTCCATAAGGAAACATGCACAGATGTACCTTGCAATGTTATTTTGGGGGGGTGGGGATCTGGGGGCAATCTTAATAGTTATTGCTGGGCAAGTGGATCGGGGAAATGTGGTACCCACACGCCTAGAGTACTATGCAATAGTCGTAGGTATTCAACCATATGTAGATACGATACGTGGGTGGTTCACAAAACAGCACTGAGGAAAGGAAGAAACAAAATGAAGCATAGTGAAATGCCATTTTCATAAATTCCAAATGCATGTACACAGGATAATAGACATTTTGCAAAATGATACAAAGAGAAAGGATGTGTATTAAACAGAGTAGAATGGTTCCATATGGAGGGAAGGGAATAGGAAACACAAATGCCAATAAAATGGAAAAAGAGAAGAGGGGCCTTGCTGTGTACGACAGGATAATACAAATACCTCAACTGTCTACACTTAAGTCCAAAAACAAAAGCAAAACAAAAACATTATCTAATACTGGGTTCCCAACTAACTTCATATGAAAATATAAAACATTGGAAAATTATTTCCACAATAAAAATATGGTTTATCTTTTCTTGACTACAGCAGCATTCTTGTATTTGTTTTACAAACGTGAGGAACCATATGGGCCTGCAGGGGAGTGAATTGCTACCTAGCTATCTGTGCCTTAAGTGCTTGTCCAGCTCCATTCCTGGCCCTCCAAATATATCCACCCTACCTATACTTCAGAGTTTGGGATGGGAAAGTAGCTTCCATGTGGTGAATTTGCCTGGGAAATCCCTTCTACTTCTCAGCTCTCATTTCTCTGGCTCTTTGATCTAATTGTTTTGATCTCAGTCATTAAATTCTGTGCTAGTCCTGAATGCTGTTCACCAGTTTCTGCCTCTTCCCCTTTCTGGGTACACAGAGCCATTTTATGGCTTCCTTTGGGTTTGATGGGACTGACTTGAGCTGGCCGAGGTGTCTGACCCTTCTTTGAAAGCGCAAGACCTTGCAAAGCTCCTTTTCCACCTGACCCAATAACAGCAAGTTTTGAGACGACAGATGCTCCTTGTGCCTAAATATCTGAGCAACTAACGTGTACACAGAGCGGAGCTAGCTTACACCCGACACAGCATATGCATTTAAAACAAATAGTTCTTAAGCCACTGAGATTTGGTGTGCTTATTTTGTTGCTGAAGTATACCCTAATATATCTGGACTGTATAATTTCCAAGGATTAAATCATTGGTGAAAATAATCACGTTGATCCTAGGATTGTTTCTACTGGGATATCGGTTGGTATGGCTAACGTGCTTACTGAAAACTTGAAAACATCAGTATAGGGCACCCGATCGAGTCAACTTACTGTTCATCTTATATGGTGTCATAGAACAACGTGAACGTGAGTCTAGACGAGTCGTTTATACATTGCTTCTTACTGATTTAAGAACCTTGCTCTTGCCATATACAAAAGGAAGACAGATCGGCAGAAAATAGATTGGTTCCTCTTCAAGTATCATTAGCCATCTCTGGGATTCTTTTTTTTTTTAAATTTTTTTTTTTCAACGTTTATTTATTTTTGGGACAGAGAGAGACAGAGCATGAACGGGGGAGGGGCAGAGAGAGAGGGAGACACAGAATCGGAAACAGGCTCCAGGCTCCGAGCCATCAGCCCAGAGCCCGACGCGGGGCTCGAACTCACGGACCGCGAGATCGCGACCTGGCTGAAGTCGGACGCTTAACCGACTGCGCCACCCAGGCGCCCCTCTGGGATTCTTTTTTAACAGACTTACTGATTTATTTGTGGATGACTTCTCTTGAATGTTTTCCCCCTTAAGAAACAGTATTAAGCCAACCCTCCTGTCCCACTTCCCTGGCAAATTTGTCAGAACATGACACCTGGTTCAACTAATCCACTCTTGGCTTTTTTCACCATCACTTTTCTATGTAGAAAAATTTCACTGCCATTATGAGATTCTTTTGTTCTCAGTTGAATGAAAAATAATTTGCAATTAATTTGACAGTTACAAATGAACATGTTCTCTTTTGTTTTGTCTAAGAGGTCTGCATAAACACTGCTTTTGAGCAGTGTTTTCAGTGAAGGAAAATGAAGCAGAGCCTTTTAAATTCATGTGCCAAGAGGGATTGAAAACCTGCCATCACCTAGTTGGCATTTCAAAGACACCAGGTCTATAGGTGTGCAAGACGTCTTGGTTTACTCTATACCAAGAGTCAGGGAGAGTCAACTGGGTACTTTGTAAATGTATCCTCTTATGCTGGTACGCGAGTCTGTGAAGGACAGTGAGAGTGGTATTTACTGTTAGGCTCAGTGTGCTGCAGAGAGTCTTGTCACTCCCTCAAAAGGTGGAGACTCTGTCCCTTCTCCATGAACCTGGGTGGACTCTTGTGACCACTGTATCTAATGCAGGATGGCAGAAGTGACCCTCGGTGACTTCTGAGACTACCATAAAAGGTGATGCAACTCCGCCTGGTGCTCAGTCACTTCATACGCCCTCTCTCCTTCCCTCTCCGTCTCCCCGGGCTCTCTGCTCGCCCGGGGAGCCCCACTGCCAGACTGCGAGGAATTCTAGGCCACAAGGAGAAACCACCTGGAGGCGTTCCAGCGAACAGACCCCTCTGTGGTGTCAGCCAGCATCCTGTACTCACTGCTAGACGTGTGAGTGAAGAAGCCTGCAAGACGAATCCAGTCCCGCTTGTCACCTGATGGCAGGTGCGTGAGAGATCACAGGTGAGAACCATCTAGCTGGGGACAGTAAATCCCCAGCCCTGTGAGAAACAACAAGAAATGATTGTTGTGGGTTTTTACACCACTGAGTTTGAAGCGGTTTGTTTTGAAGCCATAGGGAGCTACAACAGAGACCAGCTGGTAAAGTGACTTGCTCATGGTGACAGCCGTTGGGTTGTCACACCCCAAGGTTTGCTTGTCATCTTGCAAGTGAAGACCTTTGAAGTTTTGCACCTATAACCTATTCTTTGGAGGAGAGAAACCGTGCGTGTGTGTGGATGCTAACGGGAAAATACTCATGGATCTTCATGACCCTTATTCACTGATAATAAATAGCAAGGATTTTAGAAAAATACCGTTAAGCTCTGCAGTAGTCTATCCAGTAGCATTTCATCCTCCGTTCTGTTGGTGGTGGGTGGGCAGGAGTTGGGGATAGGGCTTGCATTTAGACGGTATGCTTTCTTTTTTGCGACAGTCCCGAAGAATCCCATAAGATGACAAGTTTAGAGCAAAAAAGAGCCCAGATTGGGTGTCAGACCTCTGCGTGGGTCTAATCCTTGCTAGCTATGTAACCTTGAACAGAGACCAAATGAACCAATACTCATTTTTACAGATAAGTAGTCAGAAAGCCAAAGAGGTGAACTGACTTTCCCGAGGTCGTTTATCAGTTCTAAATTCAAATCAGGTGTTCTCTCAACTATACTATACTGTCCAATTTGTGTGGGTGTTTTTTTCATTACGGAGAGGAGAAGGACATTTAACAAGCGTTTATCACTTGCTTATAATGGAGTAAATAAAAGCACCGTGCGCATATTAGTCAATTTAATTCTTACAAGGATCCTCTGATCTTGGTGTTGGTGTTACTAAACTATTGAACAGTTGAGTCACAGATAACATGTACAAGAGGCACCATTTAGATTTATACTTGAGTTGTGATGAAACTGTTTACTCTGCCATCAAATCTTTGTGCCATATCCTTGATTAAAATGGTTTCATTTCCCTTAATGTTTATTTAAAAAATTGGCATATCTTCCCATTTTTTCATCGTTTTTCAAAGTTTTCTCCTTCTCTCTACAACTTAAATTAATACTGGCATTCTTTTCTTTGGCTAGTTCTGTTCCTTAATTAAAAATACATCTTAGGTGTCATGTCTTTCTAAAAATCTTGGAAAGTTATCTCTTTTGAAGTTTTTGAACAGACAGAATCTTAACTGAAGGATCATTTTCATCCATATTGCTGCTCTGTATTCTTTACCTCCAGCCTTTCTGTTTGACTTTGTGGAAAGAATCTAGCTCTGAGCAGTGAAAGGGCGTAGTTCCCCTCTGAAGACCACTCCCCAGTGCCTTCATACCTTAGTACCAGAGAGTCGTTCTGGCTGACTTCAAACACAAATTAACCCAATGGTGACTTGGGGGGACCGGGCTGTGAATTAAACTATGAGTCCTCCTGTAAAAGCTTGGCTGTTGACTGTACATCATGGGCATCTGGGAATATGATGTGCACTCCATCCATTCCCTTGCTTTATGGGAGAAGATACCAACCATGACCACAAGTGTAGCTTCTACACTAAATAAATTGTAATTATGAAAGCACTTCATGAACTTTGGTGAAAGACATAATGGAGGAATAATGGCTCCCAAAGCCACTTAAAGGGCCTTATAACAGCTCTTGTGTTCTTTAAGCATACAGTGAAATATAAGAAAAGACAAATTTCACACTGCAAGGTTGATTTATCAGAAACGACACATGCTTTGAAGACAGATCTGGTTTTGGTGGGCGGGTGGTATGATCTGTTTGAAACTTAGCTTCCATCCTGATCACATGGGGTGACAGTATCTACCTTGCATGGGTTTTGATTAGAATGAAGAGATAATGTTTTTAAAAGATTTGACAGGCACTTATTAACATATCATAGACACTTAGTAATTTCTAGAAAACAATACTACAAAGATGGCGGTAGATTTGAAAATCCCACGAACTGAAATGTTTTTGGTGGCAAGACAGATCAAGTAAATTCTTGATATGGCAGTGTGCGTTACAGGAGTGAGTTGAAGGGCCTGCGGACATCTGGAAAAAGAGTTTCCAAAGGAAGGTTTTCCAATCCAGTTTTTAGGAGAAATGCTGTACTAATTAAACACACCTGTGTGCTTTGTTTGTATCCCACCAGTTCAATACCTGTGACGCACAGAAATATTAGACAACATTCCCACTTCCCCTGTCACTACGTAGTCTTTTTAACAGGACGTTTACTGATTTCCTGTCTAACTAAATATCTAGTAAATGACATGTTCAGCAACATGTCAGACTCTCGACTCTCATAGAAACATATAGATATGAGATTACATATGTGAAAATTAAAATTTTATTATATAGACAAGTTTTTAAAAAATGTCCAGGTCCTAGAAATTAAGAGAATTATAATTTTAAAGTTTACTTATAGAATTATAATAATTATAATTATAATTAATTATAATTAGAGAATTATAATTTTAAAGTTTGGCATTGAATAGGAGCCAATATTGCAGTGGCCCATAAAGTTTTAGTGTTCCATGTATGCTTCAGTAGGGAGATTAGTTTCTAACACAAATGGGAACAAGACATGTGACCCAGAATCTACAGGAGAAAGAGAAACTATACTTCTTACATAAAGCAAAATGCCTTCAAGGGGCACCTGGGTGGCTCATTTGAGCGTCCGACTTCGGCTCAGGTCATGATCTCACAGCTCATGAGTTCAGGCCCCACGTCGGGCTCTGTGCTGGCAGCTCGGAGCCTGGAGCCTGCTTCGGATTCTGTGTCTCCCTCTCTCTCTGCCTCTCGCTTGCTCATGCTCTGTCTCTCTGTCTGAAGAATAAATAAACCGTTAAAAAAATTTTTTTTAAATGCCTTCAAGAGCTGTCCTATCTGGCAAGAGACAGAATGCTTTTTAATAATGTCCTGAGGAATTTGTCAGGAAGTTTGCCATCTGAATCTGACCAAAACCTTTGGTATGGTTCAGCCTCCAATATATTCTTTTAATTGAAGTATAATTAATATGCAGTGTTACATTAGTTTCAGGTGTACAATATGATTCAGCAATTCTATGCCCTATTCAGTGCTCATCACGTTAAGAGTACACTCTTAATCCTCTTTGAACCCACGAACCGGGAGATCGTGACCTGAGCCGACATCGGACACTTAACCAACTGAGCCACCCAGGCGCCCCTACACCCCATTTTTTTTATCCATTCATCTATGGATGGACACTTGGGTTGCTTCCATATCTTAGCTACAAAATAATGCTGCAGTAAACATAGGGGTGCAGGTAGCTTTTCAAATTAGTGTTTTTGTTTTCTTAGGTAAATACCCAGTAGTGGAATTACTGGATCATACAGTATTTCTATTTTTAATTTTTTTTTTTAGAGAGCCATCGATCCTAGACATTCTGACTGGTTTAAGTTGGTATCTCTTTGTGGTTTTGATTTGCATTTCGCTGATCATTAGGGATGTTGAGCATCTTTTCATGTGTCTATTGTGTTTTCAGGTCCTCTGCCCATTTTTTAATTGGAATGTTTTGTTTTGTTTTGTTTTCGGTGTTGGGTTGTATAAGTTTTTAAAATATATTTTGGATATTATCCCCTTATCAGATACATTATTTGCAAACGTCTCCTCCCATTCAGTAGGTTGCCTTTTTGTTTTGTTGATGGTTTCCTTTGCTGTGCAGAAACTTTTTATCTTGGTGTAGTCTCAATAGCTTATTTATACTTTTGTTTCCTTTGCCTTAGGAGACGTATCTAGATAAATGTTTCTATCGCTGATGTCCAAGAAATTGCTACCTCTATTTTCTTCTAGGAATGTAATGGTTTCAGGTGTCACATTTAGGTCTTTAATCCATTTTGAGTTTGTTTTTGTGTGTGGTGTAAGAAAGTGGTCGTTTTTGTTTAAGACTGTATTTTCCCCATTGTATATTGTTGCTTCCTTCGTCTTAGATTAACTGACTATATAAAACAAAAGCTATTGTTTCAATTTGTCACACTGACAGGTTAAAGGATTAAGAGGGAAAAACATGTTATAATCTCAATATATACAGAAAATGTATCTGATCAAACATAGTGTCCATTCATGATTTTTAGAAAAGCTCTTGGTATACTATAAATAGATAGATTCTCTTAGCCTAATAAAAAGAATCTACGAAAAAATTCTATTCAGTACTATAATAGAAGGCTCAACCATTGCAATAAGAGAAGAGAAAGCTTTTAAAATGTAAGAGAAAAGAAAGAATAAAAAGGAAGAAATAGGGGCACTTGGGTGGCTCAGTCGGTTAAGTGTCCAACTCTTGATTTTGGCTCAGGTCATGATCTCGTGGTTCGTGAGATCGAGTCCCATGTTGGGCTCTGCCCTGACAGCATAGAGCCTGCTTGGGATTCGCTCTCTCTCCCTTCTCTCTGCCTCTCTCTCTCTCTCTGTCTCAAAATAAATAAAGTTTAAAAAAAAAAGGAATAAATAAAGCTGTCTTTATTTATACATGCTAGTTATCTACACAGAAATTTCAACAACCTCTACCAACTAACAGAACTGAGAAAGTAATAATGTTTTGGGGTAAACAATTTGAAATAGTTTATAACTCTCCTGTATAATGAGGTGGCAATAGCCAATGTGAAACTCTTATTACCAGTAAGATCTTTCTGTTTGTTATAACAAAAACCCAAAAGCACCTAGTAAAAAAAAAAAAATCTCACAAAAGTTGTGAAAGGTTTTGTGGAGAAAATGACAAACCTTATTGAAGGTGATGTATTAGGGTTCTCCAGAGAAATAGAAGTTATGGGGTATATATAGAAAGAGATTTATTGTATGCACTTAGCTCACATGATTATGGAGACTAATTCCCACTGTCGGCAGTCTACGTGCTTGGAGGTTCAGGAAAGCTGGTGTTACGGTTCCAGTCCAAACTTAAAGGCCTGGGACCAAGGGTATGCAGTAGTTTAAGTCCCAGTCTGAGTCCAAAAACTTGAGAACCGTGAGAACTGATGCCCGAGGACAGGAGAAGAATGCAGGTCCCAGCTCCAGCCGAGAGCAAATTTGCCTTCCCTTCATCTTTTTGTCCCAGTCAGGATCTCACGGTGTTGGGTGATGCCTGTGTGCGTCGGTGAGAGTGTTCTTCCTGACTCAGTCTCCTCCTTCAAATGCTAATCTTTTCCAGAAACATCTTCAAAGACACACTCAGAAATAATGTTTTACCAACTCTCCGGGCATCACTCAGCCCAATCAAGTTGACAGAAAAAACTATCACAAGCCATAAAAGAAGACCTTATTGTGTAAGTTAGGGGTTGTGTTCAGGTGCTCCTAACAAGAAGCATTACGAGTGGACTCACGTGGTTTACTTCTCTCATGTCAAATGAACCACGGAGGAGGTTGGTTAGGGTTAGTACAGTGACTACACAATGCACTCAGGGAGAGTTTTCTTGAGCTTTTCCCTCTACCCTCCTTAGCGTGTGACTTTTATCATTTTCGTCATCAAAGGAGGGTTCACCCACGTCCAGCCTAGCATCAAGCATTACGAGCTTGAGGAACGGGAAGGATGAAGGGCAAAAAAACAGTTGGTGCTGCTGAAGGCTGCCTATTTGCAAAGAGCTTTCCTAGAAGTCCTGCCCAGCAACTGGTACTTATATTTTATTGGCCAGAAAGATGTCACATGGCCCTCCCTACCTGTAAGGAGGCTGTGAAGTGTGATTTTCCTCGTGACGATATTGCTACTCTGAACAAAATTGTTGGAAGGAGGCAGTTTGGATATCGTATAGGGAAGCAGGAGTCCATTGGCACACTCAGTAACCGGCGAGCGATTCCTAGTTTATACATTATCAAAATGATGTGAATTCTGCCCTAATTAATATATGGAGCCAATGCAATATTAATTAAATTTATAATTGGATTTTTTTTCATGGATATTGCAAAATTCACATGAGAGGAAACACAGCATAGTAATTAAGATGACAAACTCTGGAGCCAGACTGATTGGCTTCAGATCCAGGCTCTGCCACTTACGTGTGACCTTGGGAAATTAATTAACCTCCCTGTGCTTTAGTCTCTTCATCCGTAAAATGCAGATGACGATAGTAGTAGCTCATAGTGTTGTTTGTTGTAAGGAACAAATGAGTTACTGTTTTTAAAGCACAGTGAACAGCACCTATCGTATATTAAGTGCATTGTATTTGTTAAACATATATGAACATACAAAATAAAAAAGGAACCAAGAAGATCAAGATAATTTTGAAGATGACTATGGAGTCCTATTACATACCATAAATTATTATAAAATGGTAGTAATTAAGGCAACATATTATTGAGGCAGGGATAGACAGACCCATGCAATAGAATTCACCGAGAAACTGTTGGAAACACACTAGGGAACTAGGCATATGACACAGGTGGCAGTAAAACTCAGAGGGGAAAGAATAAGATTGTCAACAAATGATGCTGGGAAAATTGGTTTTCCATATGGAAAAAAATCCTATCCCTAACACAGTGTATTCAAAGATAAACCACAACATACTCCTAGATAGATTTTAGATGTATTAACGATAGAATAATTTTCAATAAGTGAACTTTAGAGCCGTTATAAAAACATCAGAGAATATCTCTGTTACCTCCAGGTATGAAAGAATTTCTTAAGCAGAATAAACATGGACTGCCAAGGAAAAGATTGGTAGTGTGACCACATAAAAATTTGAAACCTTTGACCAATTAAACAAAAACACGATGAGAAAATAAAAAGTTAAACCACAAACTTGGAAAAGAAATGTATGAAGCATAATACCGATAAAAAATTAGTAACCACAATACACAAATAATTCCTACAAATAAAGAGTCAACCCAAAATAAGATAGGAGAAGGAAAGATATTGTTAGGTACTAGATAAAAAGAATGGTGGTGGGGTCTGTATTTGTCTGTATCTGAAGAGATGCTAAGCAAATTAATGCAGTATCATTTCATATTCATTAGATTGGTACAAATAGAAGTTCTGATATTCCCGGGTGCCCGGTTTGGCTCAGTCGGTCGAGCGTCCAACTTTGGCTCGGGTCGTGATCTCACAGTTGGTGGGTTCGAGCCCCACGTCAGGCTCTGTGCTGACAGCTCAGAGCCTGGAACCTGCTTCAGATTCTGTGTCTCCCTCTCTCTGCCCCTCCCTAGCTCATGCCCTGTGTCTCTCTCTCTCAAACATTAAAAAAATAAATAAATAAACGAAGTTCTGATATTCCAACATTTTGAGAAATTGTGGAGAAATTGGATGTCTCATGTATTCCTGGTAGGAAGATGAATTGGTATATAACTACTTTGGAGGGCAACATGCCAATTTCATGTAAAGTTGAAGATGAACATATTGTATGCATCAGCAATTCTACTTCTAGGTATAGAGAGTATCTCTTACATGTAAAAATTTATTGAGGGATGATTATGTGTCAGGTACTATTCTGAGCGCTTAATGAATTGTCTCACTGAACCTTCATTACAACTATATGACATAGGCGCTGTTATTGTTCCCATTTTATAGACCTCGAACCAAGTCAGAAAGGTTTAATAACTTGCCCAAGTATATATAGCTAAAAAGCAAAAGACTTGGGATTGAAACACAGGCAGTCTGGCTCCATAGTCTGCATTGTTTGCTAGCACTATGGTATCTTTAATATATAAAGGTTTAATTCAGGGGCTCCTGGGTGGCTCAGTCAGTTGAGCGGCCAGCTTTGGCTCAGGTCATGATCTCACAGTTTGTGAGTTCGAGCCCTGCGTCGAGCTCTCTGCTGTCAGCGCAGAGCCCACTTTGGATTCTCTGTCTCCCCCTTTCAGTGCCCCTCCCCCCTGTTCTCTCTCTCTCTCTCTCTCTCTCTCTCTCTCTCTCAAAAATAAACATTAAAAAAAAAACAAGCCCCCACAAAGGTTCAATTCAGTTTTGTTGGTAATAGCAAAATAATAATGATTCATAAAATTACCTAAGAGTTATTTGCTACAAAATGACTGAATAACTTGTTAGTCATCATATAATAGAATACCACGTGCCAGTTAAAATAAATGATGAAATAGATCTGCATGTATTAATACAGATCTCAAAACATAAAATTATGGGGATGCCTGAGTGGCTCAGTTGGTTGAGTGTCTGACTTGGGTTCAGATCATGATCTTGCGGTTTGTGGTTGGAGCCCAGCATCGGGCTCTGGGCTGACAGCTCGGGGCCTGGAGCCTGCTTCCGATTCTGTGTCTCCCTCTCTGCCCCTCCCCTGCTTGCACTCTCTTTCTCAAAAATAAATAACAATAAAAATTTAAAAAAACATTAAACATAAAATTATGTGATAAGGCAAAAATGCAGAAGGATTCGTACATTCTTTGTGTAATTTCCACAAGTAATACTTGTAGTAATGAACACAAACATATTTAATAAAATATGAAGCTATGGGCAGAAGTCCTGTATACTCTAAAATAATGGTCATTGCTGGATGGGAGTGAAATTATGGGATTAGGGGACTTCAACTAGATTTTTTTTTAAGTTTATTTATTTTGAGAGAGAGAGCGAGAGAGAGAGAAAGAGAGAGCATGCATGAGTGTGGGAGGGGCAGAGAGAAAGGCAGAGAGAGAGAATCCCAAGTAGGCCCTGCATTGTCAGCACAGATCCTGACATGGGACTCGATCTCAGAAACCATGAGATCATGACCTGAACCAAAATCAAGGGTCAGATGCTCAACTGACTGAGACACCCAGGTACCCCTGTTATTTAATATTTTATTTTTGTAAAAGTTGGAGGGAAATTCCTAAACCTCAACAACAGAAAGACTAAAAACTTATTTTATTTTTTTTTTGTTTTTTTTTTTTTTTTTTTTTTTAAGTCTTGTAATTTACATCCAAGTTAGTTAGCATGTAGGGCAACAATGATTTCAGGAGTAGATTCCTTAATGCTCCTTCCCCATTTAGCCCATCCCCCCTCCCACCACCCCTCCAGTAGCCCTCTGTT
>NW_024420310.1:111916-126766 GCF_014898765.1 Herpailurus yagouaroundi | reverse complement strand
ATTTAGCCCATCCCCCCTCCCACCACCCCTCCAGTAGCCCTCTGTTTGTTCTCCATATTTAAGAGTCTCTTATGGGGCGCCTGGGTGGCGCAGTCGGTTAAGCGTCCGACTTCAGCCAGGTCACGATCTCGCGGTCCATGAGTTCGAGCCCGCGGGGCTCTGGGCTGGTGGCTCAGAGCCTGGAGCCTGCTTCCGATTCTGTGTCTCCCTCTCTCTCTGCCCCTCCCCCGTTCATACTCTGTCTCTCTCTGTCCCAAAAATAAATAAACGTTTGAAAAAAAAAATTAAAAAAAAAACTGATATGAAAATGAACATTTACTTATAAAGTGAGTTAAATCGCACTCCTCACTTTAAGGATTTAGTGTAGTTAAAAGTCGATATGTAGGGGCGCCTGGGTGGCGCAGTCGGTTAAGCGTCCGACTTCAGCCAGGTCACGATCTCGCGGTCCGTGAGTTCGAGCCCCGCGTCGGGCTCTGGGCTGATGGCTCGGAGCCTGGAGCCTGTTTCCGATTCTGTGTCTCCCTCTCTCTCTGCCCCTCGCCCGTTCATGCTCTGTCTCTCTCTGTCCCAAAAATAAATAAACGTTGAAAAAAAAAAAAAAAAAAAAGAGTCTCTTATGCTAAAAACCTAGTTTACAAAATGGGCGGAGGACTTCAACAGACATTTCTCCAAAGAAGATATACACATGGATAACAAGCCCACGGAAAGATGTTCAACATCCTGAGTCATTAGGGAAATGCAAATCAAAGTCATACTGCAAATCAAAACCTCTTTATACCAACTAGGACGACTATAAAAGTGTTGATAGAGGTGTAGGGAAATTGGAACCCTTGTACATTGCCGGCGAGCATGTAAACTAGTGTGGCCACTGAGAAAAACAGTTTGGTGGTTCCTCCGAAGCTAAACATATAATGATATGACCCAGGAATTCCACTCCTAATGGAAAACAGGGACTCAAAAAGGTATGTGTAGGACAGCGTTCATTGCAGCATTACTCACAATAGCCAACAAGTGCAGATGACACAGTGTCCATCAACAAGTGAATGGAGAAACAAAAGGCGGTAGATGCATACAATGGAATATTATTCAGTCATAAAAAGGAATGAAATTCTGACGCATGCAAAAACCTGGATGCATTTTGACTACATTATGCTAAGTGAAAGAAGCCAGACATAAAAGATCAAATATTGTATGGTTCCCCGTCCACGAGGTACCTAGAAGAGGTCACAGGGACAGTGAGTAGGTTAGAGGATTACCAGGGGAGTGGACAGTTGTCACTTAGTGGGTGCAGAGTTTCTGTCTAGGGTAAAAAAGTTTTAGAAATAGACGGTAATGGTGGTTGCACAACATCAATTACATTCTGAACATAAGGACACTGAACTGTACGCTTAAAATTGGCTAAAATGGCACATTTTATGTTATATAAATATATATATATGAAATTGGTTAAAATGTGCCCATTTTACCACAGTATTTTAAAATCTGAGACAAATATGGCTAAATGTTAACCTTTTTATATGTAGATGATAGATATATGGGTTCTATCTTGTTTGTATTTTTTCAAATCTTGGAAAGAATATAGTATTGGAGAAAGAGAAAAATAACGTGGGAAGGTCTGAGATTTCTGGATATAGGGAGTTCATTAATTGACTTGCCAATGATGTCACAGTGCATCGTATTAAATATTAAAATTAATGCATTAAAGCAACCCAAATCCGCTCAAATGATTTGGAAGCTGAAGGAATGCATGCTTTTCTGTGTGCCAACGTTTTAAATTCATTTGACTGTCAAGCAGACCAAGGGTCATGCACCTTGACAATGTCAGCAGTTTGGGGAGAAAGCTGCATTTAAATTTTAAAAGGCAAGCAAAACAGATGTACTACATTTGCACTGTTCACATTAGAATTGCAGGCTCCGAATCAGCAGGAAAGAGTGCTCTCCAGGCGACTTCCAAGTCTATGTCTAATTGTGTGACAATTTCTCCTATTTTATGTCCTATCCATATATTCTACAGGAAGGAGACCTCTTTTGACATGGATTTTCTAAGAGGAGCTTAACTAGTGGTTCATTCTCAAGTGTTTGAGGTTCTTAAAACAATTGAAGCTTATGTTTCTATGGTAAGATTAAAAAAAAAAAAAAGAGTGACTTGAAAATAGTTTGTAAGTGTGCCATGTTAATAAGCCATGCGGGTCAGGTAACAGAACTGAATTCAGATTACGTGTCTAGGCTTCCATCTCATAGAAAAAGAAATGGGTTGACACCAGATTGTCTGACGATCAGCCACTCTCTACTAACAAGGTCCTTTCTTATTTTATCAAGTAAGGGAGAAGTGATTCCAGAATCTCAACCTAAAAGCTGTTTCAAATCGGTTTCTCATGGACAATGGCTGTGATGCCAAATAATTGTTTTTTCATTTTCTTTTAGGTACATTTAGCTAGCAGGACGAACACAATTAAGAGGAGGGTCAAACTAATGGCAGGTTCAGGTCTGCTTGCTTGTTCCATTGCAAAGCTGTTTTGTGTACACCAAGAGAGTGGGGGTAAAGTTTTGTTTTGTTTGACTTCGGAGTTTTCTTCTTATAAAGGGAAGTCTGTATTGGTCCTTCAAACGTAATAGACAGAAGAAGTAAGGCAAATAGACACCCATTATTCTAGACCACCCTGTCCAATAAAAAGATAATGTAAACTACATGTGCAAGTTTAAGTTTGCCAATAGCCGTCTTGAAGTTTAAAAAGAAATGACTGCAATTAATTTTAATTATTTTCTTTAACATGATATATATTAAAGCATCACCATTACAACACATAATTAATATTCCAAAGAAACATTAGTGAGCTATTTTGCCTTCTGTTTTGAAGTGTGATGTAAACTTTATATTTAGACCACATTTCAGTTTGGATTAGCCTCCTTTCGAGAGTTCGTGGCTATCATATTGGACAATGCAGGTCTAAGAAAAGGTAATATGGCTTTGAAAAATAATTTAGTGACAAGTATCTCCAGCCTTGATGGGCACACAGGTCACTAGTGGAGAAGTGCACTCCTTTGCATAAAGAGCCCAGACCACTTGGTGGAGGAAGATGTTTAGTCCAGTTTCTGCTCTGCGAAATCTAAATGTTAGCGAGAGCCCTCGGGGCGCCCGAGTGGCCAGGTTAGGCCTACGTGCAGGTAGTTGCAAAGTGGAATAGTTTTGCAAAATTAATTTTTGCGAGAGGTGATTCCACTGCAAACTTCAAATGAACTCAGTTCCAATGAATTTGATTGGTTGATTATTTAGACACAGTATCACAATATGTGTAAGAGGCTGTTGGTAGAGGGTAGGGTGTGATTTGTCATTTTCTTCTTATTGCTGGGCGGTGTCTCCTAGAAAAAGTGTGCCTGACTGGAATAGCTATGCTGCAGGCATGCATTGCATATTTGTATATGGCCTTTCGTAAACTAAGAGGTGGCTCTTAGAGCAGTCTCTCAACTTCCCGAGATCCAAAAATAAATAAATAAATAAATAAATAAATAAAAAAGAAAAAGGGTCTGAGGAACCCTGACAGATGTCAGAGAGTCCTTTGTCTTTTATTTCTTAGTGGAAGCCCTCGGGCCATCACTCAAGAACTTTTCCATTTTTTTTTTTTTAATTTTAAAAAAAATATTTATTTATTTTAGAGAGAGACAGAGCATGAGTGGGGGAGAGACAGAGAGACAGGGAGACACAGAATCCAAAGCAGGCTCCAGGCCCTGAGCTGTCAGCATAGAGCCCGACGTGGGGCTCGAACCCACGAACCGTGAGATCACGACCTGAGCCGAAGTCGGATGCTTAACCGACTGAGCCACCCAGGTGCCCCAAGAACTTTTCCATTTTTAATTTACATACCCACAGATGATGATAATAAGGATGATCTTACCTTCTGCTTGTATTTAATTTTTACTTTCACAATTCCTTACACGTGTATGACTTTCATTTCCACAGACTTTCTGCAAGTTAGAGATAGTGATCCATCCCCTCTCCCTTAAGACCTTGGACATTGAGATCAGGACAGGTGTCTGAATCTGCCTCTTATCTCGTAACGTGAATGCTACCATTTGTCTCATACAGTCTTGGGTTTAAAGAAGAGCATCCTTAGAACGTATTGCATACGGTGTGTGATCATTAGATGTTAGTTATCTCCTTAATAGAGACTTAAATGAAGAATTTAGCAAACTGTATGGGCAGTTTCAGACATAGGACCATCACAATAGCTAGAGTAAACATTCTGCATGTAAAAGCATTGACGCGCAGGACTAGAAGAATCTGCGATTTAATTTAATAGCATGCTTTGAGGAGCTACAACATGCCATGCACTGTGCCAGGCACGGGTGATCTACTCTCTAAGGGACAGAAGGCAAGGAGGGGAAGTGGGTTGCTCATGTTCACATGGGTAATGCGTAATGACAGTGGCACAAAGATACAGGTTTTCTAATAAGTTCCGGCTCTTTTCATGACACTACTTCCGTCTCTTCTCCCCCTAAACTCTGAACAGATTTGTTATTTCGCTTGTGAGTCCACAGAAACAGCATACTGGAGGCAGGCTGGAGAGTACTTGAGTCAGGCATACCGACAGCAATAGTGACAGTTGACATCCCGGGCTCAAGGGAGGAAGCAAAAACACTACATTCTTAACAGTCCATGACAGTATCTCAAGTTCACAGTGATGACCCTGGGTCTTCTAAAAATAGAGCCGAACATATTAAAAAAAACCCTCTAAGTCAGAAAGATTTTCATCAACATGGTTAAAGTAACATGACAGCGGAAAAGATTATTAGACAACGTGTAGCCAAGTTGTTTTCAACTGCTCTTTTTACAGAGGTGCCTGGGAGGCCACTGACTACAGATTAAGCCTCCATATAAAGTTTCATTTGACAAAAGGGGTCCAGGTATGTGTATATACACACACTGTATGCCTGTATGTTATGTATATATTATGTGTGGTATGTATGCCGTCTTTCTATGTGTCTGTCCATCTGTCTGTCCGTCCATCCATCCATCCATCCATCCATCCCAACACTGATGTAGTTCAACCACTTTCTGTTGCCTTGCAAGCCTTCCTCCCCACCCTCCTTTCCCTGAGACTACTAGGCAGGACCACTAGACTAGTTCTTGGGATCTCTAGGCTCGGTATATGACTCAAGATGGGCCAAGGAGATTCCCTATCCCAGTAGTTTAAATTCTGCACAGACATAAACAGACTGAAAGGGGTTGGAAGCAGTCCCCTCGAGAGGGAGTTCATGAGTTCCTTTTGCACTAATCTGCAGGGCTACTCTGATTCTCATCCTTCCCAAGGTTTGATTATCCAGCTCTTCCTTTGATTTGGTGAGTCGTCTCAGTATCCTTTCAATAAATCACCATTGCTCAAGTTAGTCAGATTTGGTTTCTTTTGTTTGCAACAAAGCTCCTTAAATGACAGCCTTGGGAAGTGAAAGTGATTTGCTCAAAGTCACATAGTGAATGATAAAAACTTGACAAGGTGACAGTCTCCTGACCCCCAATCTGGTCTCTGTAGCCAGATGTATACTCACCCCCCTGACTCCCAAGGTGGAAAACCCCATTCCTTAATGATTCTGAATGAATGAGGCATCACTATGTGAGGCCAACACAAAACTGCGGGTTAAAATGAAGCAAGGGCTTTTCGGCCCCTGAGCATAAAACATACCAACACGATGCATGTTCTTTGCATAGCGCTTTCTCCCCCAGACTTGCTTGAAGACCAAAATGTCCAGAAAAAGAAAGGCTTGCTCTCCTTGTTTTGGTATACTGAACCTGGCAGTATCTTCCTACACGAGGAAGTGATTAACTGTGCTTCAGCTCCGAAGCAGTCAGGGTCCCGTAGGCTTTGCCGTGATAACAAGCAGATCTTGAAACGTCAGTGGTTTAGCGCATAGAAGTATTCTCATTTGTACACGAAGCAGACCACTGGGGCTCTGCTCGCCCTGCAGACTGGGTCCCTTCCACGGGCGCCTTGGAGAGCCGGCTCCTTTCTATCTTGTGGTTCTGCCATCTCACCAGGAGGCCTCTGCGATCACACTGAAGGTTCAGACCCGGCAAGGGCTTTTCACTTCCTCAACTCAGAGGAGACCATGCACTTCACTTCTGCTCAAATTGGTTTACCTGGTGTCTTTGGTGCCGGCACTGGATAATTTTGTAACGCATTCCGCCTCCCCATGACACCATTATTTTCGGTAATGGTCATGGCGTAAGGTGACTAATAAAAATGGCCAAACAGTCGGTGAAAATTTGCTGTGATTTTCATATCACGCCAATAAAAATACAAAGCGAAGAGTAAAATCAGTATCTAGTGCAAAAAAGAAAAGAGTACTAGAATGATACTCGTATTTATATAAAGGTGGTTTTTGAAAAAAGGGAGAAATTGCAACCACATATTGACATGACCCACTAATAATAAAAATAAGATTGGAGTTTCTGACTTTAAGAGTTTTATACATTTGTCAGTGATTCATCAAAATCAGCCACCTATTCATGTTCACCCAGTTGATTGAAAAATACGTGTATTAGGTTCAATTTTAACTTTTTTCCACATGCAATGAGAGATTTACACGTAATTGGAAAACATGTTAAACATAAGGGTAAGTTTGGTAGAGACTTAAAGACTCCAATTTCACTGGAGTGAAATTGCAGAAATTATAATACTGTCCATGTATTTGTTTCTTTGGTATTGATTCCAATGGCCTTTATATATTTCTGCAGTCAAAAAAATTTTTTTTAACTTTTGTTTTTATTTTTGAGATAGAGAGCGAGCACTCGTGCTAGTGGGGGAGGGGCAGAGAGAGGGGGAGGGAGGGAATCCCAAGCAGGCTCTGCATTGTCAGCACACTGCACCGCCCCATGCAGGGCTCGAACCCAGGAACTGAGATCGTGACCTGAGCTGAAATCAAGAGTCAGAAGCTTAACCGACTGAGCCACCCATGTACCCCCCCCTCAAAAATTGTTTTAATCACAAATCAAAATGTTAAGTAGTGACATAGGATGAGATTGGTGGTAACTTAAATTCGGAGTCTTTGTCCTCGCAGTCACCGTGCTGTCACGGTTTATTTTGTATCCACTGCTTACAGACAAGGATATGTATGGAGTGCCACAGGGGTGGGAGACAGGAAGTGTCCTCTGAGGAGCTCAAATGATTCCAAACTCTGACAAACTCAGTCTTTTTTTTTTTAATTTTTTTTAACGTTTATTTTTGAGACAGAGAGAGTCAGAGCATGAACGGGGGAGGGTCAGAGAGAGGGAGACACAGAATCTGAAACAGGCTCCAGGCTCTGAGCTGTCAGCACAGAGCCCGACGCGGGGCTCGAACTCACGGACCGCGACATCATGACCTGAGCCAAAGTCGGCCACTTAACTGACTCTTAACATGATCTGACAAAGTCGGCCCCCAAACTCACTCTTAAAAGGAACTTGTAGGGGCGCCTGGGTGGCGCAGTCGGTTAAGCGTCCGACTTCAGCCAGGTCACGATCTCGCGGTCCGTGAGTTCGAGCCCCGCGTCGGGCTCTGGGCCGATGGCTCGGAGCCTGTAGCCTGTTTCCGATTCTGTGTCTCCCTCTCTCTCTGCCCCTCCCCCGTTCATGCTCTGTCTCTCTCTGTCCCAAAAATAAATAAAAAACGTTGAAAAAAAAAATTTAAAAGGAACTTGTATAGCCGAGTCTGTGTGTCAGGGCTGACTGTCTACCTGGCAGTTCTCCAAATTAACTTCCCTGTACAATATAATGTTTCTTAAAGAATAATAACAAAGTGCTAATTGGAGACTAAGATATATACTATTGAGACACAACAGTAATCACAGTAATTGTTTCCAACTTTAAGAATACCAAAATATTTGTTTTCAGGGAGGAATGATGTATTACTGACACTATTTAGAATTGCCAGAACAGCGTGAAAACAGGTTGGTTGTAAATTCTCTCCAGATCTGCATCCTTGTTATACGCGCGCTGGTGGACTGCTTCCGCCTCCATGGTCGTGAGGCACCACTGGCCCGCAGTCCATGGACCAGAACTAGCTACTTGGCCCTCCTCCCCTGCAAGGGGTCTGGGAAGTGTGGGGGAGCATACTGATTTTCAGTGCTGTGGCTGGGTCAGCCAGCTCTGTGACCCAGATGGGGCAGGACATTTCCAATCGAAGGGTGTGTGTGTGTGTGTGTGTGTGTGTGTGTGTGTGTGTGTGTGTACTCAGAAATAGCTCAGGTGGCCATGGTTTAGACTCTATTGGGTCTGGCAGATCATGAGGGTAGATTCACCTACTTTAATGGACAGGTTTTTCAAATAAGGCCATAGGATCTTTTTCAGAGAGGATTCAGGAAGAACATTACAAAATCATAGCTTTGAGTCAGAGGGATTAATTTTCTGATTGCTTTCTGGGCCTTCTTTTATTCTCAGAATTCAGTGCTACCTTTTGGGGATTGATCATCCTCCAGATAAGCTGCATCCTGTCATCTGGAACAGATAAAATTGGGAAAATATGCAGTAATGTAGTGTTTTCAAAATGCGCTTGCTAAGAATCACTTGGGACAAACTTGTTAACTACATAAATTGCCAGACCTTTCCCGCAGGAAATTCTGCGGTAGTTCTGGGTTGGGGCCCAGATGCTGAATAAGTACATTAGGTGATCCTTATTTTCAGGCAATTTTGCTTAAGAGCTATAAGAGTAGTTAGAAACCTGGGTTTGGCTCTCTGTTTCATGTTCGAGTTTCCCGGTGTTTGGAGAGAGAACAATTCTTGGCTGTCTCGTCCCGACAAGGCACGAGCGTGAATTGAGCGTGGTACACAAGGTGTAGTAAGTAACAGAACACATTTTTTCAGGTTGTTTGTGGGGATAGGGGGACAGAGACCTAGAAGGCAGTGCTTTTCAAGAGGACTTGGGGCCAAATATATTGTAGTTTAAAGGAATTTTCCAGGTGCTTTTTTTTTTTTCAACGTTTATTTATTTTTGGGACAGAGAGAGACAGAGCATGAACGGGGGCGGGGGGGCAGAGAGAGAGGGAGACACAGAATCGGAAACAGGCTCCAGGCTCCGAGCCATCAGCCCAGAGCCCGACGCGGGGCTCGAACTCACGGACCGTGAGATCGTGAACTGGCTGAAGTCGGACGCCTAACCGACTGCGCCACCCAGGCGCCCCTCCAGGTGCTTTTAATATGCATTTCACTACTTCTAAATCAGTAGTTCTCAAATGTTCGTTGTGTGTGGAATCACCTGGGTAGGTTAACGGATAACTGGGGCCCCACTCCCAGGGGTTCTAATTTAATTGCTCTTGGGTGTGGCCCAGGCACTGGATTATTTTTAAGCTCCAAGGTGATTTTAATATTCATCCACAATTGAAACCCACTGCCTAGATTGAAATTCTGTGATCCATAGTGATAGGCGATCGTTCTGTAAGTGGACAGGCATGCGGTTGATAGAGAGAAGCCACAGGAAATTTAATCAAGGTTTCGCTTGAAACCAGGAGAGACTGGCAGCAAGTTGTGATCTGGGTTTGCATACAGTTTAGGTCAGTGTTCCAGACTCTGAAAATTCTTGGAATAACGGACTTTGAAAAATGCCTGGTACAAAGACTGACAGTCAATGTGAAATCCGTGAATGACAGTAGAATCCGACACCTGGAGGAACTGAAATACTTGATAGTGGACAGAAGAGGGCGCTCTGACACAAAAATCATATTGCATCCCAGTCCCAAAGGAGGTATGAGGTGGGGGGGTTGTGAGTTTGTTCGCGTGCGAAGCCCCCTTTGTGAAATCAGGTTTTCTCACCTGATTTGGAAGCAAGTAATAGAATATCTGACTGACAGTAGCTTCATAAGAGGATGTTAATCAATCTCGTAACTGGAATTTTGGGGTTGGCAGTTGCAGGTTAATCCAGCTGTGTGATATCAGGGCTCTAAATTGGCTCTTCTAGTCTGTGCTTTGCTTTGCTTTCCCCTCATGCTCACAAGATGCCTGTCACAGCCCTCAGCTTTCTGTCTTCACACAGTTGCATACAAAAGCAGGAAGAAAGGAGAAATTGAATCTGAACTGCTCTGTCCTCAGAAAAATTCCGTGATGGGGCGCCTGGGTGGCTCAGTGGGTTGAGTGTCCGACTCTTGATTTAAGCTCAGTTCATGATCCCAGAGTCGTGGGATCCAGTCTGGCGTTGGGCTCTGTGCTGAGAGTGCCCAGCCTGCTTGGATTCTGTCTCTGCCTCCCCCCCACTCTCAAGATAAATAAATAAATAAGCATTAAAAAGAAGAAGAAGAAAGAAAGAAAAACTCAGTACAAGAATATTTTCTGGAACCCACTCCCCTCAGCCCCGTCAGACTTTCCTTATGTATCACTGGCTAGAACTAAGTCATATGCCAGCCTCTAACCTAATTACTGTCAAAGAGGTATAGAGCAACCTTATTGTCTTAGATCATGTTTCATTGCCTGGGACCTGTATGTTGCCATCACATATTTTTGGCAAAGGAAGAGGCAGTGAATATCAGAGGGACTTGCCCAGCCTGGCTAACTTTAGCTTAAGCTAAAAAGATCAGGATGTAACCCTGTTTGTTTTTGCCCTGCGTGGGAACAGTTTGGTCTCCGAATCTGGATTACTTTGCCCAAGAGATGACTGGGGTGGCCTTGGCAAGAAGCCCGTTAAGACAGAGTGTTGGATACTGAGTTTTGTATAAGTTGGCAAAACTGCTAACTAGAGGTCACAGCGCATGCATATTATGAACAAAGAGTGATGAAAGACGTGTCCTCACATACAAAGAGACTTCACGGGACGAACCTCGGTCAGGTGGCGGGTTTATTATGGATACCGGTTAAAGGCTGGTTGGGCTGGAAAGATAACAAGATGGATTTTCTCTCATACACACACTCAGAAGCACACCGAGCTTTGGAGGGGAGTCAGTCTTGTTCCTGTTTCGAGATACTTATCGACATACGTAGGAATGTGTGTGGTCAAATGGTTACTTACGTGACCCTCTGTTCTACTTTGTATGAATATCATATGGCTCTGAGAAGCCCATCTGTCTGAACAGAGTCAAGGGAAGATCGTGTCTACACTGAGGCAACCTGGTACCCAGCCTGAAGTGGGTTGTTGTATATATATGAATAAAGGAATGGAAATCATGCTCTGTGGTTTTATACTTCTGAGCTTACTCTCAGTAGCAACATTAACATTAACACATTGGGTATTACATTATAAGTGTCTTCTAGCAAGTTTGGGGATAAATCTGATAGATGACTTCTGCCTCACATTGCTTTTTTGCTGAACTGGTTGACAGCTATAAAATGGCATCCTCCCAAATGAAATGTGAGTGAATTCTGGTGACTCCAAAATCTTAAAGATGGTTGTAGTTTTCTTGAAGCTTATCATTTCATAGAGTAGATTTAAATACATAGCAACTTTGATTCATTTTAGAGAATAAGAAATTACCTCTTTAATATTTCTCCCAATACATCCCATGGAACACTAGTTCCACATAATATTTCATGAAAAATTGCTTCATGGTTTTATGATTCCATTGTTTTAATGATTCCATGGTTTTAATAGAAAAGCATGTGTTCAATACGTGATTGATTCAATATCTTCAATATCTTCTTGATATTGTCAATATATGTTAAAATCTTTGAAAAGTTTTACAATAGAGAAAATTGCTTTTTTGATTTCAGTGTTTCCCAGACACATTTAAGAACAGAATGTTTTTCTTGTAATACACCATGAAACAGGCTTTTTAGCACATTTGAGAGATGCTACACTCCTTGATATTTAGAAAAAAAAGGAAAACATTTTAAGAAATTGTCAATCCAAAAGTCCTAGAGAGATTAAGGTACCAAAAAAAAAAAAAAAAAAAAAAAAAAAAAAAAAAAAGCAAAGCAAAGGACCAGAGGCAGGGCACAACAGAAAGTGTTTGCCATAATAGAAATTAGTTCAGTGTAAGGTTTGACATCCTTGCTATGGAAGGGGAAAATGAGGCAGCAAAGGTAAGCAAGGGCCAAGCAGGGTCTTAAATGTTAGGTCAAAGTGTTTGGATTTTATAACGAAACATCAGTCATTGGAGTTTTGGAAACACGAGGATGCCTTCTGTATTTCAAGAGGGTAACTCTCATCAGTATGACGTCTGGATTGGTGGGATGAGACTCATTAAGAAGATAACAGCAGTGGCCCGGATGAGAGATTATGGGCATGATTTTAGGCAAGGGCAATGGGCTACAGAGGAGGGGCCACTAAAAGAGTTATTGGAGGAGTGGAATCGGCAAACCCTGCGATCAATTGTACGTGAAATGTACATGAAGTTGCTGAAGATGCCTTTGATGTTTCCTTTGTGACTAATTGGGAGAATGGTGGTGTTATTAATTAATGAGGAAGCCCAGAGTATATTGGGTATAGACCAGCTAATACTATTTCCTGCTCAAACCCTTCATGGCTGCAGAATAAAATCTGTCTCCGTTGCTCTGTACACTCCAGCCATAGTGGTTTTTTGGCTTTTCCGTGGCTCCAACCACGTTCACACCTCAGAGCCATTGCATTAGCTGCTCTCTTTCTTCTTGGAATGTTCTTCTCCCAGGCTTCCTGATGGCTTCTTCTGTCCTTTTGTTAGAAAGCGGAGGAGGCAAGAACTATCTCCAGACTGAGAAGCCACTTTGAGACCAAAAAAAAAAAAAAAAAAAAAAGACACAAGTCACTCCATACTCCATACCGTTTACACAGAGTTTTTTTTTTTTCAGGGTAACTGATTGATGGGGGATCAGGCGAACAAATGATCCAAGCACTACACAGTGATTCTCTACCCCCAAACCTAGACCTTAATCCACAAATTTTATAGAGTGAGAGGCATTGTGGTGAGTTCCAAGGATAGTTATTGTAACGCGCGCCACTTTTAGGGAAAATTAGAACAAGCCTTTCCACATTCTGATCGAGGCACACGTTAACCTCCAAGGAGCCTGTAACACGTAGCTCTGAGGGAGGTCTTTGCATGGGCATGAACAAGATGAAGGGCCAAATATGGAGTCAGTGTTGTCAGCATTTCTACACTTTTCATTCAGGCTTCTGTTTAAATATTATTTAATTTAGGGGGAACGTCTGTCTACTATAATGTTTCACAAAGAATGGTGATGTTGGCCGTGATTTATCACGTTAGGTAGGTACCTTCTTATTTTTCATTTGCTAAAATTTTTTTCAAGAATAGGTTTTTAATTTTACTTAAAATATTTTCACTATTTGTGAAGAAGCTTTTCTCATCTTTTAAAATTTTCCATGGGGATGATGTCAGCAACGTGGCTGAATAAGCCATCTCTCATCATATGCCCACCTCAACATCCACAATTTTGCATCTACCCACAGACAGAAGTGCCACTGTGGGAGCTGGGATTCAGCTGGGAACAGCTGGTGTACGTTCTGGGATTCAGAACATACACCAAGGGATCTGGGAAGAGTCTTGCTCACCCGTGAATTACTTTATAGGTATACAGAACTCAGTCTTGAACCCTGTAGTGGCCCATGAACCAGCTCCTGTTCTTCTCAGCCACCATCCTGGAACCCTCGGAGAACACTGCCTTAGGCAGTCACTCACAGACAGTGGAGCCTGTGTTGGAAGTATAGGTCTCCATTGGAAAAGTTCCAACGCACCGATGGAGAAAAAAAACAAAAGTGAGTTTGGACCCATTGAAGAGGGTAAGAGGACCAGTTTGACTTTATCCACATCACCCCTCCCCAAGGTGGCACAGCTCAGTGCCAGGTAAGACCTTCTCGACCCATGATTTTTCCTGCTTGGGAAAGCGAGAGCACGAGTGAGTCTCTGCCCTCCCCAGCTGTGTGGGACATTGTCAACGAGGCCTATTTCTGTCTCACGCCACCCAGCATACTGAATCGTGAGCTGTACTCTTCGGGAGTGGGAAGAGGCTGGAAGAACAGCAAAGAGAACTCTCGAAGGTCATTGTAAGGATGTGATCGTGCCGTGTCTTGGACCCCACCAAGAACACCCCCTTCTTCCATCAAGAATACAGAATATTGGTTTCCAGGGACTGGGGATGTAGGGGACATGGGGAGATGTCGGTCAAAGGGTACAAACTTCCAGTTATAAGGTGAATAATTTCTGGGGATCTAATGTATAACATGATTATAGTTAACAGTACTGTATTATATGCATGAACGTGGGTAAGAGAATTTGTATTTCATGGGTCTGGAGTTTTATAAGATGAAAAAGTTTTGGAGATCTGTTGAGCAACAATGCGAATATACTTAACACTGCTGAACTGTACGCTTAAAAATGGTTAATATTGGGGCGCCTGGGTGGCGCAGTCGGTTAAGCGTCCGACTTCAGCCAGGTCACGATCTCGCGGTCCGTGAGTTCGAGCCCCGCGTCAGGCTCTGGGCTGATGGCTCGGAGCCTGGAGCCTGTTTCCGATTCTGTGTCTCCCTCTCTCTCTGCCCCTCCCCCATTCATGCTCTGTCTCTCTCTGTCCCAAAAATAAATAAACGTTGAAAAAAAAAATTAAAAAAAAAAGGTTAATATTGTTATTATTTTTTTACCACAATAAAAAATCTGAAAACTTTCCTAATGGGTTATATTAATAAACTTCAGATATTCTATGATCCTTGCATTTCAGGGATAAAAAAAATATTGTATATACGGTTGAATGTTACTCAGCCACCAAAAAGAATGAAATCTTGCCATTTGCAATGATGTGGATGGAGCTAGAGAGTATTATGCTAAGTGAAGTAAGTCAGAGAAAGACAAATACTATATGATTTTACTCATGTGGTATTTAAGAAACAAACAGATGAACACATGGGAGGGAGAGAAAAGAAGAAGAGAGAAACAAACCATAAGAGACTCTTAAAGCTGGAGAACGAACTG
>NW_024420310.1:87860-111816 GCF_014898765.1 Herpailurus yagouaroundi | reverse complement strand
CGCCGCGCCCGCCGCCGGGGCCGCGCGCCGCCCCCCCCCCCCGCCGCCCCGGCCCCGCCCCTTTTAAATAATCACCCCACCCCCCCCGCGGGGCTAAATGGGGAGTGAGTCATGAGGGCACTCATTGTGATGAGCACTGGGTGTTGCATGTAAGTAATGAATCGCTGAATTCTACTCCTGAAACCCATATTGCACTGTGTGTTAATTAACTGGAATTTAAGTAAAAATTTGAAAAGAAAAAACAACCCCCCAAAACCCAATGTTATTCAAATAAAAACTACAGTGATCTATCACCTCATACCTATTAGTGTGATTATTTAAAAAAAGAAAAGATAACAAGTGTTGGTGAGGACAAGCTGGAACAATGTCGCGTTGTTGGTGGGAACGTCAAATGGTACAGCTACTGTGGATAAGAGCATGGAACAGTATAGGAATTAAAACTATGGCTACCATATTACCCAGCAATCTCGCTTCTGGGTATGTATGCAAAAGAATTGAGGTCAGGATCTCAAAGAGGTAGTCTGCACTCCCATGCCCATTGCAGCGTTATTCACAATAGCTAACATATGGAAGCAAGTTAAATGCTCATCGACAAATGAATGAATAGAAAAGTGTGGCATTTGCATACGATGGATTATTCAGCATTAAAAAAGGAATCCTACCAGTTGCAATAATATGGGTGAACCTGGAGAACGTTTTGTTGAGTGAAATAAGCCAGACAAGGACTGCGCGATTCCACTTGCATAAGGTATCGAAAGTAGCCCGACGCATAGAAACAGAAGAGAATGGTGGTTTCCAGGGTCTGGGGTGAGGGGGAAATAGGGAGTTGCTCTTCCGCAGGTATAAAGTTCTAGTTAGAATGAATAAATTCTAGAAATCTGCTGTGGAACATTTTACTTACGGTTAACAGTGCTGTGTTATGCACTTAAAAATTTGAGAGGGTAGATCTCACATTAAGTGTCCTTACCAGAATTAGGAACAGCCATTATTAAATATGTTCTACAAACTGCTAGTTTTGTTATTGTTTTACTTGATATTTTTCGTATACATATGATATTCTATACGATGCATATGTCAGTCTATTGTATATGGCATCTATATCAGCTTATATCTTTGGCATTATCTTTCCGATGTCTGGTTACCAGAGGAATGCTTGCATTAGAAGATGCTTTGAGGAGCTGTCCTTTGTATGCGTTGGAATGTTTTATATAGCACGGAAATGATATTTTCTTTACAAGTGTAGAGGAGGGTTTCTCAGCTTCGGCACTACTGACATTTTGGGCCGGATGCTTCTTTGCTGTGGTGATCTGTCCTGTGCTCTGCAGGATGTTTAGCAGTGTCCCTGGCTTTTGCCCACTAAATATCAGCAGGCCCCCTGCCCCTCAATTGTGACAAGCCACAACGTCTCCAGACTTTGCCAAATGGCCTTTGGGGGGGCACCTCCTCCATACACCCACTCACCAGTTGCGAATCATTGGTGTGAAGGAACTCCACCACTACCTGTCTGGGCCCAGAGCCTCTTTAAGAAGTTTCGAGAATATTTCCTATCCCTTTCATGATTATTAGTCTTTCAGAGTTTTTTATTTCTTGTGCCAAGTTTGACATCTCTGATATTCTCACAAAACCATTTATTTTATCAATATAATCTCCTTTTTCCATGTTTTCTATTCGATTTTTTTCCTTTGGTTTTCATTACCTTTGCCAGAGGTTTGTCTATATCATTATCTTTTTTTTTTTTGTTTTTAAATTTCACAAAGTCACTTCCTATTTCTTACCAAGTACTGGGATACTGTGCCATACGAATCGGATGGAACAAGTTCTCTGCCATAATAAATCTCTGAGCTAATTGCAGGATCCAGATTTGCAAACCTCTCGTTACCGTATGATAACTGCATGGATCGGATACTATGAAAAGACAAGGAAGGCAGCTAATAACTCTAGGGTCAGGGAAGGCTTATCAGAAGCTGGAGCTGAGTCCTGAAAGATTTGAAGCAAAATAATCTTAGATGCAACTATGCGGAACTGGTTAAACACGTCCCAGGAATTCTAGGGAAGGATAAACAAGGATGGGAAGATGTTGGGAATAGCGAAGGTTTTGGACAGATGTGTGAGTGGTGGAGGTCATTTCAGGTGCGGGAAACTGCAGACCTAAAGCTTTAAAAGGAACACTTCAAAAAACTAAAGTGTCTTTTTCGCTTGGAGAGGACAAAAAAGAATGCTTTTGAAAATCTCTAGGATGAGTGACAGGCATGTGTGTGCGCTGTATGAAAATCAGGACGCTGAAGTAGTTAGGGGGCAAAAACATCAAAGTCCACTTTCAATCATACTTATTCATTACACGTCTGCACATATCATACACTTCCCAACTCCCCTTTTCCCTTTATAATGTGTCCTTTTATTTTTTGAAGTCCTACATCATTTACATAACTGGAGGGACTTTTCTGGTGCCTGGGGAAACTTGGTCTTAATGTAAGAGGAAGTATTCCACACCCCTTAGCATTAGTGTTCTGGTCATTGTACATACGCTTCACAAATTACTTTTACGAGGAGTGGCGGCCCTACCTTCGGACCCGTCTGATTACTGGCGCGATTTATAGTCATATCAGGCAGGGTGCCCCAATGGGAGAGTGAGTCAAGGTCAGGAGCACTGAAGAGAAAAAGGTTGGGGTGATAAGGCCGTAGAAGGAACCTGAGCTGAGGGTTTGGCTTCGTTCTACCTCTCCAGAGATTTGGATTACCTGGGTCGTGATCTGGAAATGCGTATAATGCTCTTCCGTCCTCTCTTGTAGTTTTGTTTCCACAATTGTAATGCGAAATGTTTAGGTCTTTCCTCGTGTTCGTGTCGCTAAACGGAACGGCTGAGCGGTATCATGCCTGACCAAGAGGCAAGGGTACCAGCCTTGCTGGGGAACCCCGTGTGGCCTTAAAGAGGTAGGCCAGAAACAGTGGATCTGCTCAAACTATCTTTTGCTCGGGGAATCTCTGATGAGCTTCTCAAACACCTGTTCCAAGAGCTAAAAGCCCCCCATTCAGTGTGGGGTGGGGTGGTGCTCTCACTAGCTCTTTGAATGTCCTTTTCCTACGACCGAATGCCTTTTCTCCCGCAGTCCTGTCATTGGGCCCTTATCCATTCTCCAAGCTGTCACCCCTGGCATTTATGCTGGGAGACCGTGATTCTTCTCTCCCAGGTAGAGGTTGTCCTCTGTTTTGTGTGGCCCAATGTAACATACATATCCGTGTGGCATTGAACTTATTATACTTCATTGTAATATGTTTCTTTACATACCTGTCTCCCCTAGTAACCAGTATACTCTCTGAAGGAAGGAGCTTTGGTGTTAATCTTTGAAGTCGAGTGCCTGGCATGCTTACCATGAAGTGTTTGGGGAAATGAATTGAGTGTTGCTGTCTCTGCCCACGTACCTGAGTTCTGCGTAACTGTGACATGTTCAGTCTTCCGTGGTAATGGAAAACTTTCCTTCGGCTTAGGGTAAAGACCCCATCTGTGGCCCCAAGTACTTTCTAATACAACCTAATGCATTATAATTTTCTTTTCCATCTCTGTTTCTTGTGATCTTTTCAGGACAGAGATTGTACCGGATTCATCTCTGTACCCCCCAGAGCCTAGTATCTACTTGGTTTATAATATATATTCAATAAATGTTGGATGGATGGGTGGATGGACAGGTGGATGGGTAGATGATTTTTGGAAATGACATGATTGAACGATGCCTTAGAATTACAATATCTGGATGTAATTCCAAGTTCTATCCATTATTAACTTCGATTTTGAGCAAGTCACTTCACGGTTTGAAGTCTCAGTTTCTCAATTATACAGTAGAAACAACAATATGTATTTGCCTTCCTCGGTGGTTTAGTGTGAAGAGAAAGACCAAAATAAAATAATAGCTGTGAGATTAAAGAAGTCCTTTTAAAGCGAAAGAATGACCTAACTTTATCGTTTCTATGTAAAGCTAGAATAGTATTTTGTTTATATAAGATTTAAAAGTTCTTTTGACAGTGGGACACAACACGCTGATGCTGAGATAGATGAAAGGCAGAATTCTGTTACTTACAACTCCGAATGAGACAAGGCTGCCAGGCAGGGCCACACACAGCAGGTTGTATTTGGGGACAGGGTAACAGCAAGCTTGGAGCTTCAGAGGGCAGCTTATGTATCACGAGTTGGGTGGGGGTTGCTAGGTTTTGTGGGCTACCTGTGGATTGGCTAATTTGAATAAATTCTAGTACTCCTGGGGGCTTTTCCTAGTTGTCTGGTACCTGGCCTCCTCCTGGGCGGGTAGGGCAGGTACCTAGTGGCCCAGAGTGTGGGAGCCTGATAAGGGAGGTAGTTGGGATGTGGATTTAATTAGCTGTTCAAGAAAGAGAACTGGCTTCTGGCCAGGGCCTCAAAACTGGGTTAAGACAGCCTTTAAAAATATATTAAAGTCTAAGGATCTCTAATGCACATATTTTATTTATAACATCTACGTGAGAAATGTTTTTCCCACTGAGACTCCTAGTTTCCGTTTAATTCAGTGGATAATAGATACTGAGGACAGTGGTGGGGGTGCTGTCATCTAAACATGTCTAATTCTCACCTCTATTTCACTCAAGCTTCCTGGTAAAACTGAAGCATTATAGACATACGCCAGACTTTGAATTTTAATCCTCTGCTTTCAAAATTCGTTCCTTTTATTAGTTTTCTGATCATACAATACCAAAAAATGCAAGGTTGCTGCTAAGATTGAAGGTAATGTATATAAAGTACCTATCCACAGAGATTTTGACTATTTGGTAATCTTTAACACATAAATGGGTCTAGGCAACATTTAACAGTAGCTGCTAAAAAATTACAAAAGAGAAACAACCTGGAGTGCCTGGGTGGCCCACTTGGTTAAGAATCTGACTCTTGGGGCGCCTGGGTGGCTCAGTCGGTTGAGCGTCCGACTTCGGCTCAGGTCATGATCTCACACTCCGTGAGTTCAAGCCCCGCATCAGGCTCTGTGCTGACAGCTCAGAGCCTGGAACCTGCTTCGGATTCTGTGTCTCCCTCTCTCTCTGGCCCTCCCCCCGTTCATGCTCTGTCTCTCTCTGTCTCAAAAATAAATAAATGTTAAAAAAAAAAAAAGAATCTGACTCTTGATCTCAGCTCAGGTCTTTTTTTTCTTTTCTTTTCTTTTCTTTTCTTTTCTTTTCTTTTCTTTTCTTTTCTTTTCTGATAGAGAGAGTGCACACAAATGAAGGAGGGGCAGAGAGAGAGAGGATGAGAGAGAATTTTTTTTAATACGAAATTTATTGTCAAATTGGTTTGCATACAACACCCAGTGCTCATCCCAACAGGTGCCCTCTTCAATACCCATCACCTACCCTACCCTCCCTCCCACCCCCCATCAACCCTCAGTTTATTCTCAGGTTTTAAGAGTCTCTTATGGTTTGCCTCCTTCCCTCTCTGTAACTTTTTCCCCCTTCCCCTCTGCCGTGGTCTTCTGTTAAGTTTCTCAAGATCCACATATGAATGAAAACATGGTATCTGTCTTTCTCTGCCTGACTTATTTCACTTAGTATAATACCCTCCAGTTCCATCCACGTTGCTACAAAAGGCCATATTTCATTCTTTCTCATTGCCACGTAGTATTCCATTGTGTATATAAACCACAATTTCTTTATCCATTCATCAGCTGATGGACATTTAGGCTCTTTCCATAATTTGGCTATTGTTGAAAGTGCTGCTATAAACATTGGGGTACAAGTGCCCCTCTGCATCAGCACTCCTGTATCCCTTGGGTAAATTCCTAGCAGTGCTATTTCTGGGTCATAGGGTAGATCTATTTTTGATTTTTTGAGGAACCTCCACACTGTTTTCCAGAGCGGCTGCACCAGTCTGCACTCCCACCAACAGTGCAAGAGTGTTTCTGTTAATGAGAGAGAATCTTAAGCAGGCTCCACACCCAGTCCAGGACTTGATCTCAAAACCCTGAGGTCATGACCTGAGCTGAAATCAAGAGTCAGATCCTTAACCAACTGAGCCACCAGGGCGCCCCAATCTCAGCTCAGGTCTTGATCTCAGGGTTGTGAGTTCAGGCCCAGTGTTGGGCTCCACACAGAGCCTACTTAAAAAACAAACAAACAAACAAATAAACAACCAAAAGAGGAACAACCTGAGAGATGACACCCCCAGATAGAAGCGCCTATAAAATCATCTTGTGAAAGAAATACTAATGAACAGGAAATACAGAAGGCAGAAGAATATAATAAAATCAAATGGATAAAATCAGCAAAACCCAGACAGTAGGGAACTTTTCAGGGAAAAAGTATTAGTTTCCTATGGCTGCTGTCACAAATATCCAGATAATTGTAGCTTTGAAAAAATAGAAATTTGCTTTGTCACAATTCTGGAGGCTAGAAGTTTTAAATAAGTATCACTGGGCTGAAATCAGGGCATCAGCAGGGCCACATTCTCCCCAAAGGTTCCTTGTCTCGTCTAGCTTCTGGTGGCTGCCAATAATCCTTGTTTTGTGGCCACATTATTCCAATCTCTGTTGTCTCCGGCATATTGGATTCCCTTTTGTGTGCATAAAATCTCTCTCTGCCTCTCACTTGTAAGGACGTTTGTGATTATGTTTAGAGATTGCCCAGATAATCTAGGATAATCTCCCTTTGCCAAGATTTTAATTTAATGGTATCTGCAACCCCTCCCCCCCCTTTGCCATATAAGCTTACATTTTAGGTTTCCACAGATTAGGATGTGTGTATCTTTGACAGGAAGTATTTTTCAGCCTACCACAGAAAACAATCCACTTTTCTATTAAAAAAAAAAGAGGGAAAGAATGGAGGTGGAAACTATAGATTATAAGAGATTGGGGGTGCCTGGGTGGCTCAGTCAGTTAAGCATCCAACTCTTAATAATCAGTTCAGGTCATGATCTCATGGTCTGTGAGATCAAGCCCCATGTTGGGCTCTGTGCTGACAGTGAGAAGCCTGCTTGGCATTCTTTCTCTCCCTCTCTCTCTCTTCCCCTCCCCTGCCCACACCCTTTCTCTTCCTCTCTCTATCTCAAAATAAAGTGAAAAGAATAAAATAAAAAAAATCAATAAAATATTTTGAACTAAATGAAAATGAAGATACCATTGATCAAAATGTGTGGGATGCAGTGAGAACAGTTTTTAGAGGGAAATTTATAGCATTGAATGAATATATTAAGAAGAAGAAGAAGAAGAAAGATCTAAAAATCGATCTAAATTTCTACCTTAGGAAACTAGAAAAAGAAAAAATTAAATCCAAAGTAAGCAGAAGAAAAGGATTAAAAGTTCTGCAGATCCAAGAATAAATGACAATAATATGAAGTACACACACAAGTAGATGCTTTATAATTACAGTCTCATGTTCTTATTAGGCATTTCTTGAAAATATCATAAGTACAATTTGAGATTAAGTATAGACAAGGTTGTGAAAATATTACAATAATGAAAATGTAAAACCCCTTTACTATTCTAAAAAGCACAAGGAAATTGAAGAACAGAATGATTTTTTTTGTGTAATTGATTTCTTCTCTCCAAACTCAATAGGAGCCTTGTCTGAAGCATTCCTCTACCCAAATGTCAAGTTGAGGTTAATGACAATTATTTATTGATTTTCTATATATATCTGGCACTATGCTTTGTGCTTTACCTGTATTCTATGTTAAACAACAACTTTATTGAGTTACTATGGCTATTTTCCTCATTGTGCTGAGTATAGAATCTAGAATCTTTTATCTCAGCAGGCTGTAGAAATAAGAATATTTCAGCATCTGCTAGGTTTATGAAAAAGGCACTACAGATTTTACTGTTGTGTTTAATCATTTATGGATCTCAGCTTAACTTCTGTCTCTTGCTGGAGAAAGGAGAGACTGTGGAGTACTCAGTTAAAAAAAAAAGAATTAGGGCAATGATCAGTGAAATTGGGAACAGGTAATTAGTGAAGAAAATCAATGAAACCAAGGGGCGCCTGGGTGGCGCAGTCGGTTAAGCGTCCGACTTCAGCCAGGTCACGATCTCGCGGTCCGTGAGTTCGAGCCCCGCGTCAGGCTCTGGGCTGATGGCTCAGAGCCTGGAGCCTGTTTCCGATTCTGTGTCTCCCTCTCTCTCTGCCCCTTCCCGTTCATGCTCTGTCTCTCTCTGTCCCAAAAATAAATAAACGTTGAAAAAAAAAAAAGAAAAAAAAAAAAAGAAAATCAATGAAACCAAATGCTACATCTTGTAAAGATCAATAAAATCTATAAGCCTCTAGCCAGGCTAAATGCAAAAAAGAGAAAGATGAAAAGATGATACAAATTACTGATATCAGAAATGAAAGAGAAGGTATTACTATAGAAACTGTGGGAATTAAAAGAATAATAAAGGAATACTCTTAATAACTCAGTGCTCACAAATTTGATAACCAGATGAGATGGACCAATTCCTTGAATAACACAATCTGTGAAAACTCACAGTGGGAAAAATAGGCAATCTGAATAGGCCTATATCTATTAAGGAAATTGAGTCAATAATTAATAAGCTTCCAAAAGGGAAAGCACTGCACCAGATAGACTCACTGGTGAATCTTGCTAGACAGTTAAGGAAGAAATTATTACCAATTGTCTATAGTCTCAGAGGATAGAAGCAGAGGGAATACTTCCTAACTATGAGGCCAGTGTTATTCTAATACCAAACCAGACAAAGGCATTATAAGAAAAGAAAACTACAGACTAATGCCTCCCATGAACATGCAGAAATCCTCAACAGAACATTAGCAAATCAAAAATTTTAAAAGTATATAAAACAATCATGCAACATGACAAAATGAGACTTATCCCAGGCATGCAAGGCTAATTCAGCATGTACAAATAAATTAATGTAATCCATCACATCAACAGACTAAAAGATCACATGATATTATCAATAGTTTCAGAGAAAGCATTTGACAAAATTCAACATTCATTCAGGATAAAAACTCTCTGGAAACTAGGAATAGGTGGGAACTTTCTCAACTTGATAAAGACTATCTACAAAAAACCCTAGAGCGAACATCATAATTAATGGTGGGAAACTGGAAGTTTTCCCACTAAGATAGGTACAAAGCAAGGATGTACCCACTTACCACTCCTTTTCTACATCATACTGAACTTGCTAATGCAATAAGGCAAGAAGAGGAAATAAAAAATATACATATTGGGAAGGAAGACATAAAATTCTTTGCTTGCAGAGGATATGACTATATAGAAAATCTGAAAGAATTGACAGAAAGCTCATGTAATTAATAAGCAATTACAGCAAAGTTGCAGGATACAAGGTTAATATACAAAAGTCAATTGGTTTCCTATATGCCAACAATGTACAAGTGGAACTTGAAATTAAAAACACAATACTATTTACATTAGCACCCAACCAAATGAAATACTTAAATATAAATCTAACCAAATATGTACAAGACTTAAAAGAAGAAAACTGCAAAAACTCTGATGAAGTAAATAAATAGATATTCCATAATCATGGGTAGGAATACTGAATATTATCAAGATGTAGTTCTTCCCAATTTGATCTATAAAGCCCATGCAATCCCACTCAAAATCCCAGCAAATTATTTTTATGGATGTCAGTAAAGTGATTCTAAACTTTATGTGGAGAGGCAGCCTCTATCACCTCAGGAGAGTCTCTAGTTGGTAGTAAGAAGATCTCGGTTGGGGCGCCTGGGTGGCTCAGTCGGTTGAGCGGCCGACTTCGGCTCAGGTCATGATCTCACGGTCCGTGAGTTCGAGCCCCGCGTCGGGCTCTGTGCTGACAGCTCAGAGCCTGGAGCCTGTTGCAGATTCTGTGTCTCCCTCTCTCTCTGCTCCTCCCCTGTTCATGCTCTGTCTCTCTCTGTCTCAAAAATAAATAAACGTTAAAGAAAAAATTAAAAGAAAAAAAAGAAGATCTCGGTTTTACGAAGAGATGAATTCTTCCGAAAACAATGTAAGCTTGGAAGAAAATCTTCCAAAGAAAAATGCAAGCTTGGAAGAAAATCATGAGCCCCAGGAATGAATGCTGCCTGGCCAGCACCTTGATTGTACCCTGTGAGAGCTTCTGAAGCAGAGGACCCATTTGAACCATGCCTTGATTCCTGACCCATGGAAATCGTGGTGGAACAAATGTGTATTGTTTGAAGCACTGAGTTTATGATGGTTTGTTACAGTGAAATGTGAAACTCATATAGCCATCCTCTGAGTTTCTCAAAGTTGTTAGTTCCTTTTTTGCCAGTGATTTCCATGTTGTTTTGATAAATAGATTATCCTCTGAACCTTGCTGCACAATGTGATGATCGGTTGAGTTTTCTGGCCTTAGGGAGTAAATCCACTGTAGCCTGCCTACTTCTTTGAGTTTTTTGATTCTTCCCCTACCATCTACCATGGCAGTTCTGGCATTTATTTTTCACTTGGAGTGGGTGCTTTCCCCGTGTTTCCAGAAGCCATTCCAGTAGCGTGTCATCACTCTCCCCTGTGTTTGCTAGATTATTAAACCCTTAATAATGAGTGATTTCTTTTATATTGATGGACTCAAAACTTCCAACTGTATTCTGTTCCTCTTGAGTCAGATAGTGATTCGGTATTTTTGTAGATCATGAAATGATCACCGTGATAGGCCTAGTTACCATATGTCATCATACAAAGTTACTGTACTATTATCAACTGTATTCCCTATCCTGTGCTTCATGTCATCATGACTTATTTTATAAATAGAAGTTTGTACCTCTTAATACCCTTCACGTATCACCTGTCTCTGCACCCTCCTCCCCTCTGGCAATTACCAGCTTGTTCTCTGTATCTAGGAATCTGTTTCTGTTTTGTTCTGTTGGTTTATTTTGTTTTTTAATTCCACATATAAGTGAAATCATATGGTGTTTGTCTTCTCTGTATGACTCACTTCACTTAATAATGCCCTCTAGCTCCATTCATGTTGTAAATGGAAAAGAGTTCATTCCTTATGGCCGAATAAGGGTGAATGCTGCTTTAACAGAGAGCAGTGGACTCCATTTGCAGTCCCAGTGGGTTCAAGGGGACCCCGGGATTCAAGAATTTCGAGTACATTGATGCAGATGTCCTTGTACCAAGATTCTGAGTCCCTTTTCTTTGCTGTGATTGCCTTGTCTTTGACATAGGGTTGAGAATTTCAGCTTCTCAGGCTCCTCTATGTTTGTAATTAATTCTGCCCTCCAGCTGCAGACAGTGAGTTTCTTTATATGCTGCCTTGGAAGGCCTCTGATTTTCATGTTTTCCCTTAAATTAGTGATTGATCAGCCTCTCCCTTTCATTGTTCTCTCCAGTGCATCAATAATACCCAGAAAAGTCATCCAATTCCATATTCCTTAGAATTACTACTCACCTCAAGTCTTTCAGATGCCTGAGATATTGTGCACACTGTTGTACTCCTCTCCATGTTGTCTCCCATTCCAGTTTACTACCAGTGAATGTTTTGACAATTGCACTGGTACATCATACCCGTGGCTATTAGTATTCCACCCACCACCACAGATGAAGTCCTCCTATCTGTCTGACCAGTGAGAGATTTAGCTCTAAAATCCCATATTCGATACTACTTCTTAGGTTTATTACTAATGTGAATCATGTTGGGTCACGTTTCCCAAGGGGATGAAAAACAGTTGCATACGGGAGGCTTATTGGAGAATGATCTCAGGAGCGGCATCTTTAAGGGAGTGAGAAGTCAGATGAGCAGAGGGGAATGTGAACCCTGATATGGCTGCCATCAGGCTTCAGGCTCTCCCACAGGAATATCTAGAGCTGGAAGCGTCCCTCAGAATTGTCCTGAATTGAGGCAAGGGGATCAGGGCTTTGTCCCCCGACACTAAGCATCATTAGATGCAGGCTGCCGCCAGGGAAGGGCCGTAATTTGGGGCAAGGTGCCTTCTTTATATCAAGGTCGATTCCCAGAGAGAGACTTCATGGTGAGCCATTGGCAGCCCCCACTCCTGCAAATGAGGGAAAGAGTGGCTTGATCCTGATGGGGGTATCTGGCTAGAGAGCCGTACCATGTACTACGATTTGTAAAGTCTGTGATTGTAGAATGTGTTGTAGTTAAGGAGGTTTTCTCTTCAAGCTTAATAGCTTTTCAATAGAACACTTAAAACAGAACGAACCATTTAACTATATTTTTTTCAGACAATAAATATTTATGGAATGTTTACTATGCCAGGCACTGTGATAGGCACCGTGGATACAACCATAAACACTACACAATTGAAAGTATAAAACCATCCCCTTCGGTCCTGCCAGATGGAGACTGTGAATTAGAATCATCCTTGACTTAGAATTTAGTCATTATAAACATTGCTTTGAAAGCTTCAGTCGTATCTTTCTGTAGTTGAGGGAAAGGCCATTAAGAAGTGTATGGCTCAGCAATCACATTATTTTCCACTCCCAATCAGCTAAAAAAATCTGGAAGGGAAGAAGGTATCAGGGAGATGAAGAGAAGAAGCTAGCACTTCTCTGTATAATCTCACGAACTAGCTATTCTCTGATACGTTGAGACTGTACTCTCCTTGAGAATGAATGATTGGTTGTTTTCTTCCTATGGTTGGTTTTATTAAGCTGTAATTTACATACAATAAATTACATGAATTTTAAGTGTGCAATTTGATGAGCTTTGATAAATTGCTCTAATTGTGTAACTGCCACAAAAATCAGGGATGGTTCATTTTCGTAACCTCCCCAATTTTCTGGTGCTCTCTTTAGTTTATCTTCTCCCCACTGGTCAGATTTTTGTCATGGTGATTTTGCCTCTTCTATAATATCGCATAAATAAAATTATATAGTATATGGCCTTTTGTATCTGAAATTTTTTTACTTAGCCTATCCCGAAGATGCATCAACAGAGACCTGTATGTAATTATTTATATCAGCGTTATTCACGATAGGCCCAAACTGGACACAACCCAAATGCCCGTTGAGCGGGGAAAGGGGAAAGGAACTGTTAACACTCACAAGTGGAATACTGCTCAACAATGAAACGGACAAACAACTGATAAACACAATAAGGGTCTGCTATTTTATGTGTATACTAACTTGTGGGGGTTTTACTGCTAAATTTAATTTACAAAGTAAGAGAAGGAAATTATTCCGTGTCTGTGCAGCCAAGCATCCAAACGGGCTTGATGCTGAGCAGGCAAGAGGTGACAAGTAGATTCCATTCTTCTTTCCGGAGAGTGATACCTTTTGCTAATCTGTCTGTAGCCTCGTGATTTCTTTCGTTATGTTTATTTATTTTTTTAATATATTTTTTTATTTTGAGAGAGAGCACATGCGAGTTGCAGAGGGGCAGAGAGAGGGAGGGAGAGAGAGAATCCCAAGCAGGATCCGTGCTGTCAGTCTGCCCTCACAGCACCATGTGGGGCCTGATCCCACAAACCGTGAGACCATGACCTGAGCCAAAATCAAGAGTCGGGTGCTTAACCGACTAAGCCACCCAGGCACCCCAACTTCTCTTTCTTATGACCAACATGTACTCTTTTGTGAGTTGACTTGCCAGGATTAGGGAAGAGCCAGACTGACAAATGCAAAGTCCACTATGAGAGTCTGAGACGTAACATTGGTCACTGGTGTGAGAATGGATTCAGCTGTAACAAGCGTCTTAAGTGTAGCCATACAGATCGACTGAGTTTACTTATGGAACTCTATCCTGTGAAAATAGAAATGCAATCCAGGGTTATTATGGTGATGTTCAATGCACTTTTATCTATTTATTTTCTTTTATATTAGGGTTCACGCTTGGAGTTGTGCAGTTCTGTGGGTGTTGACAAACTCATAATGTCACGTAGCCCCCATTATAGTATCATACAAAATAGTTTCACTGTTGTAAAAATCTCCGCACTCCGCCTGTTTATCCCTTTGCCTCTCACCCCTCGACCCCTGGCAATCACTGATCTTTTTTAAAGTATTTTTTTAATGTTGATTTATTTTTGAGAGAGAGAGTGAGAGAGAGGGCGCGCACACATGGCGGAGGGGCAGAGAAAGAGGCAAACAGAGTCCAAAGCAGGCTCCAGGCTCTGAACGGTCAGCACAGAGCCTGACACGGGGCTCGAACTCACAAACCACGAAATCATGACCTGAGCTGAAGTTGGACGCTTAACCGACTGAGCCAGCCAGGCGCTCCTCACTGATCTTTCCTAACGTCTATATAGTTTTGCAACCACAGAATGTCATGCATGGGGAATAATACAGTACCTTTCTCAGATTGGCTCTTTTCGCTTAGCGATATGCTTTTACTGCTCCTCCATTTCTTTGTGTGGCTTAATAGTTCATTTCATTTTATTGATGAATATGATTGCATTGTACAGACGTTTAGCCATTCACCTATTAAAGGACACTTTGGTGGCTGCCAGTTGGGGGCAAGTGTGAATAAGGCTGCTATAGATACTTGTGTCCACTTTTTTGTGTGCCTGTAAGTTATCAAGTCAATTGGGCTAAATCCGTAAGAGTACAAATGTTATACGGTAAGAGTGTGCTTAGATTTTTGGGAAACTGCCAAACTGTCTTCCAAAATGGCTGTACCAGTTTGCATCCCACCTCCTCCCGCCAGCAGTGAAAGTTCCTGCTGCTCCACGTCCTTGTCAGTGTTTATGTTGTCCGTGTTTTGGATTTTAGCCATTCTGACAGGTGTGTAGTTGTATCTCATTGTTTTAACTTGCAAATCCCTAACATACGGTGTTGAGCATCTTCACATGGCTTATTTGCCATATGGGTATCTCTTTGTTGAGGCGTCTGTTTAGGTATTTTGCCCACGTTTTAATTGGGTTTTTAGTTTCCATGCTGGTGAGTTTTAGGAATTCTTTAAATATTTGGGATGCAAGTCTTTTATCAGTTATGTGTTTTGAAAATATTTAATCCTAATCTCTGAATTTTGTCCCATTCTACTAACATTGTCTTTCCCGGAGAAGGAGATTTTAGTTTTAATGAAGTCCAACTTATTAATTTTTTTTCTTTTATGGATCCTGCTTTTGGAATGACATGTGAAAATTCATTGCCAAACCCAAGTTCACCTGAATGTTCTCCAATGTTGTCTGGTTTTATAGTTTTGTGTTTTACATTGAGGCCTATGATCCATCTTCTGCTGATTCTGGTGAAAGGGATCAGAGGGATAAGGTATGCGTTGAGACTCATTATTTTTACATGTGGATGTCCAGCTGTTCTAGCACCATTTGTTGAAAAGGCTTTTTTTCCCCCTCCACTGCGTTGAGTTTGCTTCTTTATCAAAGATCAATTGAATATATTTGTTTGGATCTATTTCCGGCCTCCCTAGTCTGTTCAGTGATTATTTTTCTATTATTTCAGCAATACCACACTGACTTGATTACTGTAGCTTTAAAAGAAGTCCTGACCCGAATAGACATTTTTCCAAAGAAGACATCCAGATGGCCAACAGACACATGAAAAGATGCTCAACATCACTCATCATCGGGGAAATACTTACCAAAACCATGACCTCACACCTGTCAGAATGGCTAAAATTAACCACACAGGAAACAACAGATGTTGGTGAGGATGCGGAGAAAGGGGAAACCTTTCACACTGCTGGTGGGGATGCACACTGGTGCAAGCACTCTGGAAAACAGTGTGGAGGTTCTGCAAAAAATGAAAAATAGAACTACCCTAGGACCCAGCAATTGCACTACTAGGTATTTATCCAAAGAATACAGGAGTGGTGTTTCAAAGGGGCACATGCCCCCCAGTGTTTATAGCGGTGCTATCAAAAATAGCCAAATATGGAGAGAGTCCAAATGTCCATCAATTGATGAATGGATAAAGAAGATGTGTATATGTGTGTGTGTGTGTGTGTGTGTGTGTGTGTGTGGGTACACACACACACATATATACAATACATATATACATATACATACATATATACAATGCAGTATTACTTGGCAATCAAAAAGAATGAAATCTTATCATTTGCCAACAACCTGGATGGAACTAGAGTGTATTATGCTAAGTGAAATTAGTCACTCAGAGAAAGACAAATACCATATGACTTCACTCATATGTGGAATTTAAGAAACACAACAGGTGAACATAGGGGAAGGGAAGGAAAAATAAGATAGAAACAGGGAAGGGGACAAACCATAAGCGACTCTTAAATACAGAGACAAACCAAGGGTTGCTGGATGGGTTTGGGGTGGGGGGATGGGCTAATTGGGCAAGGGGCATTAAGGAGGGCACTTGTTGGGATGAGCACTGGGTGTTATATATAGGTGATGAATCACTGAATTCTGCTCCTGAAATCATTATTGCACTATATGTTAACTAACTTAGATGTAAATTTAAAAATAATACATTTTAAAAAGTGAGAAAAGAATACTACATGGTATAAGACTCCTTATCTTAGAAAAAAATAAAGACTCCTACTATTATGGTATTGTTATGAATGGGTTTCTTTATGTTTGTGATTAACTGAATTCTGTATTTGGGTGCTTCCACTTGGGGGCCTAAATATTCACAATTATTAGATGTTCTTGATGGGTCGAACCCTTAATTATGATAGAATGCCCTTCTTCATCTCTTGTTACAGTCTTTACTTTGAAGTCTGGATTGTATGATATAAGTATGGCTACTCTTGACTTTTTAAAAAAAATTTTTTTTAACGTTTTATTTATTTTTGAGATAGGGAGAGACAGAGCATGAACAGGGGAGGGTCAGAGAGAGGGAGACACAGAATCTGAAACAGGCTCCAGGCTCTGAGCCGTCAGCACAGAGCCCGACGCGGGGCTCGAACTCACGGACCGCAAGATCATGACCTGAGCCGAAGTCGGCCGCTTAACCGACTGAGCCACCCAGGCGCCCCTACTCTGACTTTCTTTTGACAACCATTAGCGTGTGAAATGGTTCTCTGTCCCCTCACTTTCAATCTGCAGGCGTCCTTACATCTAAAATGCATCTCTCATAGGCAGTATATAGATGAATCGTGTTTGTTTGTTTGCTTTTAACAATTCTGCTACCCTATGTCTTTTGATTGAAGCATTTAGTCCATTTACATACAAAGGGATTATTGGAAGATATGAATTTAGTGCTTTTTTGTTATCTGTAGATTTGGTGTTCCTGGTGATATTCTCTGGCCCTTTGTAGTCTTTGCTACTTTGGCCTTTTTTTTTTTTCTCCACTCAGGGAGTCGTCCTTAAAATTTCTTGCAAGGCTGCTTTAGCGGTCACATACTCCTTTAGTTTTTGTTTGTCTGGGAAAGCCTTTTTCTCTCCTCCTATTCTGAATGACAGCTTTGCTGGATAAAGAATTCTTGGCTGCATATTTTCCTTTTCAACACATTGAATATTTCCTGCCACTCCCTTCTGGCCTGCCAAGATTCAGTAGACAGGTCTGCTACTACCCTTAAGTGTCTACCCTTGTAGGTTAAAGACCGTTTGTCCCTAGCTGCTTTCAGAATTCTCTCTTTATCTTTGTATTTTGCAAGTTTCACTATGATATGTCATGGTACTGACCTATTTTTGTTGATTTTGAAGGGAGTCCTCTGTGCCTCTTGGACTTAGATGTCCGGATATTGTTCGTTTCATGGAATCACTTCATTCTCTAAGTCTACCCTTGTGATCTAGTAATTTCCTTTCCTCCTTTTTTTCAGCTTTGTTATTTTCCATAATCTTATCTTCTATTTCAACTGTTCTCTCCTCTGCTTCTTCATTCCTTGTTGTGACTATACCCAGTTTGTTTTGCATCTCAGTTATAGCTTTTATAAATTCATCCTAACTAGTTCTTAGGTCTTTGATCTCTGCCGCAAGGGTTTCTCTGGTGTCCTCTGTGCTTTTTTCAAGCCCAGCTAGCAGTTTTATGACTGGTGTTCTGAATTCTTGTTCACATGTATTGTTTATATCAGTTTTGAGGAGGTCCCTGGTTGTGATTTCTTGACCTTTCTTTTTGGGAGAATTTCTCTGTATTGTCATTTTGGCTAAGTTTCTGTCTTCTGCATATTTTAAAATCTTGTTTTGTTTCCTGTACTTGAGAGTACTACTATATTAAAAAGTGGTCATACACTGTCCAGGTCGTTTTTGGTGTATGCTGTGTGCACTCTCCTGTTGTGTTTCGGCTGCTCTAGCCCACTGGTCAGTCCTCTGCAGAGCTCCTCCTTGCTTGAAGTCGGGGAGTGTTTGGAACTTTAACTAGGTGTGATTTGATTTGTTTGTTGATGTAACCTTGGGGAAAAAGGGGGTGGGGAGCCTGATCCCAAGAAAAAGAGAAAAGGAAAGGGAGCAACAACAACAACAAAACAAAGAATCAGAGCGCTATAAGGCTGGTTCCAAAGAAAAAGAAGGGAAAATAAAAGCAAAAAAGAAAAAAAAAGAAAAAAGCGGAAGAAAAGAAAAGGGAAAAAGAAAGGAATAGAAAAGCCTGATCCAAAAAAAAAAAAAAAAAAAGAAAAGGAAATGAAATGAAAAAAAAAGAAAGAAAAGAAACTGTGAGCCTTATTCCAAAAGAAAAAAAGGAGGGAAAAAAAGGAAACAGAGGCGTCTCGGTGTCTGGGAGGTGCTGCCTGTGCTTGTCTGGAGGACAGACCAGCTGCGTTGGCTCCGGCAATGTTGCCCCAGTAGACAAGCAGTTGCCAGGCACGGAGGGGCAGAGTGTGTTTTAGGCAGGGCCTGCCTCCCCTGGGGGCCGCCGTGCTGCCCTCTGAAGTCCCCGCGTGTTGGCGTTGAGGGAAAACGGTGCCACCCCGATCTCACCTCCCTGGACCAAGGATTTCAACCCACGCTGCTCAGGCAGCCCTCACAGAATAGCGAGGGCAGTCGGCTCATGCTGCACCACAATTATCCTGCATTTTTTCTTTGGCGCATGACTGGGATTTAAAACCCAGTCTTAAAGGACCCGGCACATTGTGGATCTGCTCTCCTCCTCCAGACTAAAGCCGCTCCACCCTCCTGACGAAAGGCCTTTGGCTGGCACCTGCAGGGTCTTTTTGGGGGGGGGGGGGAGGCAATAAACCATCTTCCAAAAGTACTCCAGGAAGGGGACTCTTCTCTCCCAGCGCACCCTGAAGATCCCTACACCATGCTGTGAACTCTGGGGCCAGCTCCCTCTTCCCCAGGAGCACATGCCATGGATCTGCTCCAAAGTTGTGCACTTCCAAAACCTCAGAGTTTGAGCTCCTAAAGCTGTTTGCAAAAAAGAACCGGGACACTCAGTACTTTTTGCTCCCCAGTTCATGGTGCAGAGAGGTCTTCCTCTTTGCTAACTTGATCCTGCACTATCTCAAGGCCTCTCTCTCCCTTTTATCTTTCCATGGAAACATTTCCCTTCCCTCTGCGGGTACCTCCATCTTTCTCTCCCCAATTCACATCCACACACCTTGCACCTTTCAAGCTCTCTTCCTCCAGTCTTGGAGATCTTTCTGCAGATCAATGTCTTGAGTTTTCCAAGTGATCGGACCTCAGTGTAGCTGTGTTTGAAGGACAAGGAAAGCCCAGGGTCCTTCTACTGCTCTGCCGTCTTAACTGCTCCAAAAAACGGATCTTTAAATACAGATAACAAACTGACGGTTGCCAGAGGAGAGGTGGGTGAAGGGATGGGTGAAATATGTAAGGGGATTAAGAATACAGTCATCAAGGGGCGCCTGGGTGGCGCAGTCGGTTGAGCGTCCGACTTCAGCCAGGTCACGATCTCGCGCTCCGTGAGTTCGAGCCCCGCATCGGGCTCTGGGCTGATGGCTCGGAGCCTGGAGCCTGTTTCCGATTCTGTGTCTCCCTCTCTCTCCGCCCCTCCCCCGTTCTTGCTCTGTCTCTCTCTGTCCCAAAAATAAATAAACGTTGGAAAAAAAAAAAAGAATACAGTCATCAAGATGAGCACCAAGAAATGTATAGCATTGTTGAATCTTTGTATTGTACATCTAAAACTAATATAACATTGTATGCTAATTAAACTTCAATAAAAGAAATAAGTCTCAAAGTCAGATTGTTAGTCCTCCAGCTTTGATCATCTTCAATATTATGTGGACTATTCGGAGTCTTTTGCCTTTCCATACAAACTTTAGAATCAGTCAACATCCACAAGTAACTTGCTGGGATTATTACAGGGATTGCATTAAATCTATACATCATTTAGGAAGAACCGCTGTGTTAACAGGATTGAATCTCCCTATCTGTGGACATGGAATATCTTCCCATTTATATAAATCCTTAAGTTCTTTCATCAGATTTTTGTAGTTTTTCTCATATACATCTTGTATGTATCTTGTTAGATTTATACCTAAGTATTTCCTTTTTTTCATACTAAAGTAAATGATGTTATGTTTTTAATTTCAAATTACAACTGTTCATTGCTGGTATATAAAAAACAATTGACTTATATATATTAACCTGTATCCTGCAACCTAGCTATAATTGCTTATGAGTCCCCATTTTTTTTGTTATCGCTAATTCTTTGGAATTTCTTACAGAGACAATCATATAATCTGTGAACAAAATTTATTTCTTCCTTCCCAATTTACATACCTTTTATTTCCCTTACTTATTGCATTCGTTAAGATTTCCAGTACAATGTTGAAAAGGAGCAGTGAGAGAGAGAACATGCTTGCCTTGTTCCCCAAATTGGGGGGAAAGCATCTAGTTTCTTATCATTAAGTATGATGTTGCCTGTAGGTTTTTTGTAGGTACTTCTTATGAAATGAAGGGATTTCTCCTTTAAGTATGCGGAGAATTTTTGTCCCAAATAGGTGGATTTTGTCAATATTGTTATGCAGTTATGGATATGATCATAGGATTTCTCTTATTTAGCCTATTGATGTGAAGAATTACATTCATTGATTTTGCAATGTTGACCAGCCTTGCGTACCTGGAATAAATTCTACTTGGTTATAGTGTGTAATTCTTTTTATACATTGTTGGATTCAATTTGCTAATATTCTGTTGGGTATTTTTGCATTTATGTTTATGAGAGATAATTGGCCATTATTTTTCTTCCTTGTAATGTCTTTGTCTTTTTTTCTTGGTATTAGGGTAATGCTGACTTTATAGAATGAGTGGGGAAGTATTTTTTCTGCTTCAATTTTTTAGAACAGATTGGAGAGAATTACTCATTTCTTCCTTAAATACTTATTAGCATTCACCAGTGAAACTGTCTAAGCCTGCTAGTTTCTTTTTAGGACGGTTATTAATTATTGATTCCATTTCTTTAATAGATGTAAGCATTTCAGATTGTTTCTCCTTTTGTGAGAGTCTATAATTTGTGTCTTTCGAAAAATTGGCCCATTTCATCTGGTTCTCAAGTTTGTGGGCATAGCTTTCTTGCTAGTATTCCTTTATAATTCTTTTAATGTTTAGGTGACCAGTAGTGTTGGCCCCTTTCCTTCTTGATATTAATAATTTGTCTCCTTCCTTTTACAGGCATTAGTAAAAGCCATGCAAAGGCACCTCAGGGAATTACATCCACCCCACCCCACCCCCCACCAAAAAGAAAAAAACACAGGAACTCAAACAGATATTTATATACCCAAAGCCAGTCTACAAAGGAACAAATATTGCATGATTCTACTTTTACGAGTTACCTAGAATGGTCAGATTCTTAGACACAGAGAGTAGATTCGAGGTTACCAGGGAATAGGAGGAGAAGAGAAGAAGGAATGATCTTTAATGGGTAGAGTTTATATTGGTGGTGGTAGCCTTGGGCTGAGGGAAGGAGAAATGGGGAGCTACTGTTTTGTGGATACAGTTTCAGTTTTGCAAGGTGAAAAGACTTCTGGAGATGGATGGTTGCACAACAGTGTGACTGGACTTAACTGTACCCTTAAAAATGGTTAAGATGGTAAATTTTATTATGTGTACTTTACCACAATAAAAAGAGTTAAAAAAATCATATGTGTCTCTTTTTTTCTTGATTAGACTGTATAGAGATTTATCAGTTTTACTGACCTCTCAAAGATTTGAATCAGCTTTTGATTTTGTTGAATTTCTCTATTTTTCTATTTAAAATTTCAGTGATTATTTCTCTAATATTTATTATTGAATTTATTTTGATTACTTTAGATTTAATTTACCCCTTCTTTTCTAGTTTACTGAGTTAGAAGCTTAGAGGGTTGATTTTAGGTCTTTCTTCCTTCTTTCCTAATATGTGTACTTAAGGCATTACATTTCCCTTTAAGCCCTGCTTTCACTACATCTCACAAATTTGGTAAGTTGTATTTTCAAATTAATTTTGTTTAGAATATTTTTATTTTTCTCCTGAGACTTCTTTGATCCCTGTGCCACTTAGAAGTATGTTGTTCAGTCTCCAAATATTTGGGGAAGTCTTTCTGGTACTGATTTCTAGTTTAATTCCATCGTTGTTTGAGAGCATGCTTTATATGTCTATCTTAAAAAATTTGTTAAGGTGAGTTTTATGGCCCAGAATTTCATCTGTCTTGGTAAATGTTCTGTGTGAGTTGGAGAAGAATGTGTGCTCTTCTGTTGTTGGCTGAAGGAAGTAGTCTATAAATGTCAATTAGATCCAGATGATTGATGGTGTGGTTCAGTTCAACTATATCTTTCCTTATTTTCTGCCTACGAGATGTATGAATTACTGATAGAAGGGTATTGAACTCTCCACCTGTAAAAGTGGATTCATCTATTTCTTTTTGAAGTTCTGTCAGTTTTCGCCGTGCATGTATATTGGTATCTTGACACTTGATGGTTGGTGCATATACATTAAGGATTCTTATGTCTTCTTAGATAATTAACCCTATTGTTAGTGTTGTTTCATTTATTCCTGATGATTTCCTGTGCTCTGAAGTTTCCTTTGTCTGAAATTAATATAGCTGTTCCAACTTCTTTTGGTTACTGCAAATACCATGGCATATTTTACTCTATTCATTTACTTTAATCTATCTGTATTTTTATATTAAAGTGAGTTTCTTGAGGGCAACATACAGTTGGGTTGTGTTTTTGATCCGCGTTGACAATCTCTGTCTTTAAATAGCACAGACCATTTATATTTATAGTGATTATTTGTATACTTTGGTTTATATATATAATATTTGTAATTGTTTTCTATTCATTGATTCATTGCTCTATGCTTTGTTTCTTTTTGTCTCTCATTTTCTGCCTGTCCATTCTTTAATTGAACATTTTGTGTGATTCCATTATTTTTCTTTTCTTAGCATAACGGTTACATTTATTTTTATATTTTTAGTCCTACCCTAGATTACAATATACATTTACAACCAATCTAAGTCCATTTGTACTTCACATGATAGTGCAGGCACCTTATTATAGAGTATTCTCAATTCCTCCCTCTGTCCCCCATAACTTTTTTTTAAGTTTATTTACTTACTAATTTTGAGAGAAAGAAAGAGAGAGCTGGGGAGGGGCAATTCCAAGCAGGCTCTGTGCTGTCAGAGCAGAGCCCAAGTGGGGCTTGAACTCACAAACCATGAGATCATGACCTGAGCAGAAATCAAGAGTCGGATGCTTAACCAACTGAGCCACCCAGGCACCCTTGTCCCCCATAATTTTTATGTCATTCATTTCATTTATCCATGAGCTATGGTCATCCCAAAAGTTGTTTCTATTATTATTTTGAATAAATTATTTTCTGTTAAATTAATTAAAAATAAGAAAAATAAAATATTTTCCCTTCATTTATTTCTTCTCTAATACTTTTTCTTTCTTTATGTAAATTCCACTTTCTGACCTGTATCATTTTCTTTCTCTCTGAAGAACTTTTAACACTTCTTACAAGGCAGTCTACTGGTAACAGATTCTCTCCACTTGACTTATTTGGAGAAAGTCTTTATTTTCCTTTACTCTTAATGGATATTTTCACTGGATACAGAATTCTAGGTTCATGAGTTTTTTGGGTTTGTTTTTTTTTTGCCTTTCAGCACTTAATAGATTTCACTTTACTCTCTTCTTACTTAAATGATCTTTGAAAAGAAGTCTGATGCAGTTGTTATCCTTGTGCCTCTAGAGGTAATGTGATTGG
>NW_024420310.1:84982-87760 GCF_014898765.1 Herpailurus yagouaroundi | reverse complement strand
ATTTTTTTGGAATATCATCCTTGATGTTCTCTGAGTTTCTTGGATCTGTAGTTTGGTGTCTATCATTATTTTTGAAAAAATCTCAGCCATTATTACTTTATTCATTTTTTCTATTCCTTTCTTTCCTTCTTCAGGTATTCCTATTATGTGTATGTTATCCTTTTGTAAGGATATTTGTATGGATATTCCATCCCATTTTTTAAAGTTCTTTCTTTCCCTTTGCTTTTCAATTTAGGAAGTTTCCATTGACCTATCTTTAAGCTCACAGATTCTTTGGCTGTGTCTAGTCTACTATGAACCTCTAAAGGCATTTAAAACTTTTGTTAGAGTTTTTGAATTTTAGAATTTTCTTTTGATATTTCTAGAGTTTCAGTATTACCCATCTGTTCTTATATATTGTCCATTTTTAAAGTTAGAGCCCTTGGCATATTAATCATAGTTATCTTAAAGTCCTGATTTGATAATTTTCAAATCTCTGCCATATCCAAGTTTGGTTCTGATGCTTGCTTTTGCTTATCAGAATGTGTTTTTTGCCTTTCAGCATGTATTGTGATTTTTTTTTCATTGAAAGCCATACATAATATATCAGGTAAAGGGAACTATGATAAATAGGCCTTAGTATAAGGTTTTATTTTATCTAGGTAGGAGATAGACTGTGTGTATTATTTGTTGTATTTGTGACACAGGAGTCTAAAATCTCCTCTAGTGTCCTTGCTTTTGTCTTACCTATTGTCTTTGGTTTTTCCTAGAGACTCCTTAAATTGGGTCTGAGATTTGTAGTTCTTTTATCTGTAATCATCTGTTATTATACAATTCATTTTATTTTTATTTTATTTTTTTAAATGTCTGTTGATTTGAGAGACATAGTGTGTGAGCAGGGGAAAGGCAGAGAGAGAGAGAGAAAGAGAGAGAGAGAGAGAGAGAGGGAGAATCCCAAGCAGGCTCCGTGCTGTCAGCACAGAGCCCAATGCGGGGCTCAATATCACGAACCATGAGATCATGACCTGAGTTGAAATCAAGAGTTGGACACTCAATCAACTGAGCCACCCAGGTGCCCCTCATTTTATTTTTAATAACATTTTCTCTGTTAAAATATATATATGTATGTGGTATAAATTTTGAAAAACTAAAAAAAAAAAAATAACTGTACACAATCTTACTACTCCAAGATAACTCTTGTTAATAGTTTGGTGTTTTAGGGGTGCCTGGGCGGCTCAGTTGGTTGAGCATCTGACTTTGGCTCAGGTCATGATCTCACAGTCCATGAGTTCGAGCCCCGTGTTGGGCTCTGTGCTGACACCTCAGAGCCTGGAGCCTCTTCAGAGTCTGTGTCTCCCTCTCTCTCTCTGCCCCTCCCCTGCTCATGCTCTGTCTCTCTCTGTCTCAAAAATAAATAAAAACATTTAAAAATTTTTTAAAAAATAGTTTGATGTTTTAGACTTTATAGTTGATAATAATAAAATAACTGAAGAAAATATAAATACACATTATTATATGATAGAGTACATTATATTACATCTTATAGTTGCAACATTATCAGCCACTGAAAATGTGATGAAGACTTTCATAACAAAAAAAGAGCATATATGGTAAATGAAAAAGACTATAAAATTGTATGTAAAATATAAGGATAACTATGTTAAAAATAGCTGTTAACAATGTGTAGAAACAGCCAATAAATGAGTGTGTGTGTGTGTGTGTGTGTATATATATATATATATATATATATATATATATAATAAACATTACACAAATAATAATGAGTATACTTGGAAGTGATTTTAAGAACAATTTATTTTTCTAAATTTTTCTCTTCCAAATATTACAGTGTGCACACAATTTTTCTCTTCCAAATATACGTGTGCACACACACACACAAACACACACACACACAAAGAGCAGGTTCTATATTTTAGCTACGGTAGTTTCTGAAAATGCTAGATAGACTGATACTCACTACAGTAACATAGAAGCAGCCAAAATTTTATTAATCAGACTTATTTATTTACAGTATAACAAACAACTCATCATCCACTATTTCATAAAACAGAAGGGAACCATATTATTGGATGGATCTGAGTATCAACCTGCCTTATTTGAAAAAGATAAAATTACTGTTAATTTGTAGTGAGCAAATAGATTTTTAATTATTACCTGATAACTGCAGTATTTTTGCCCAAATGATTCTAAGTATAACTGACTTGAGGACTGGAGATAGAAGAAATAATCAATAGTCCTGTGGTTGATATTGTAAGAGCCCTATCTTGTAGACTTTTTGCACCGGTGTTGATGGTAAAATGTTCCAGTGGGAAAGTTAATGAGCATAGCCATCATGGCACAATGCAGTGGTAGTCAACCATTGATGTGCATAAGCATCACCTGGAGAACTGGTCAAAAAGCAAGATTTTCCTCACCAGGGAAATCAAATCAAAAGCACAGTGAGATATCACCACATACCTGTCGGAATGGCTAGTATCAAAAACAAAACAAAACAAAAGATATAGCCAGTGTCGGCAAGAATGTGGAGAAAATAGAATTCTGCTGCACCATTGGTGGGAATGTAAACTGGTGCGCCACTGTGGATCACAGTACGGAGGTTTCTCAAAAAATTACAAATAGAACTACTATGTGATCCAGCAATTGCACTACTAGGTATTTACCCAAAGAATACAAAAACACTAAGTCAAAGGGATATATGCACCCCTATGTACATTGCGGCATTTTTGGCAATCGCCAAGATATGGAAGCAGCCTAAGTGCCCATCAATAGATGAATGGA
>NW_024420310.1:0-79982 GCF_014898765.1 Herpailurus yagouaroundi | reverse complement strand
CACAAACAACTTATTAATATTGTAAGTTTAATGGAATAGTTACCTCATCATGGCTGTTGTGAAGATTAAGCAAGGTGGTGTTATTTAGAGGATTTTATACATGATATGTGCTCAATAAATGGTATTGCTTAAGAGTGACAATAATAGTTATTATACCCAACATATATTGAACGCTTATTATGTGCTGAGCATTTTCTCTAAGCACTTTTATGTGTATTAACTCATTTTAGTTTTACAACTCTTTGAGGGAAGTACTGTTATTATCCTTACACATGGGGAAACTGAGGCATGGGTATTTTATTTTATTTTATTTTATTTTATTTTTTAAGTTTATTTTGAGAAAGAGAGAGAGAATGAGTGAGCATGAGTTGGGTAGGGGCAGAGAGAGAGGGAGAGAGAATTCCAAGCAGGCTCCATGCTATCAGCTGTCAGCACAGAGTCTGACACAGGGCTCGACCTCAGGAACCAGATCGTAACTTGAGCCAAAATCAAGAGTGGGAGGCTTAACCAACTGAGCCACCCAGGTGACCCGAGGCATGGATATTTTAGTAAGTGTTTTAAAAGAAAAAGCAGACTTTAGACTAAGGTAGTCTGGCTCCATTGATGTGGGTGTTTTTTTTTTTTTTTTGTTTTGACTAACATGCTGCATTTAGATAATAAGCTTATATCCGTTTTATATTTGACCCGAATTCCCTCAGAAAAAAAAAACCAAAGAAACAAAAAACAGCCACAAAAACATGATAACTTGCACTGTACTTTTCCTCAGGCCTATCTCACCGATTCAGAAAAGTACTCCTTAATAAATTTGAAGTATCTCATAGACTCCTTGATGAAAATAAAAACTTTTTGAAATGTGTATCGGTCAGCTCAGGCCACCATGACAAAATTCCATAGACTGGGTGGCATAAACAGCAGAGGAACACATTTTCTCACAGTTCTAGAGGTTGGAAGTCTAAGATCAGGATGCCAGCCTGGTTACATTTTGATGCGAGCTCTTTCTGGCTTGGAGATGGCCAACTTCTTCTGTGGTCACATGGCAGAGAGAGAGCAAGCTCTCAGGTATCTCTATTTTAGTGTCTCTGCTTTTGGAAGGGCACTGGTCCCACACTACCGGGGCCCCACCCTTATGACCTCACCTCACCCTAATTACCTCTCAAAAAGCACATCTCCAAATACCATCACATTGGATATCAGGGCTTTAGCCTATGAAATTTGTAGAGACATAAACATTAAATCCACAACAAAATGGTGCTTCTTCCACAATCCTATTTTACAAAAAAGCGTATATCTTCATGTATTCATATCCTTATAAGCATTCCATGTACATAATACATCGCATAATAAATGTTAGATTTACTGTTAAAAACTAGTATGTTGAAAATATAGATATTTATATCCCTCATTGAATATTAAATATACACAGCAAAACAGAACTAATTGCAAATGTAAACTTAAACAGTTGTCTTCAATGTGTCTGAATTCTTGTCTCCTCAATTAGTTTTCCATGCAGTATCCAATTGCAATATGGTATTCAGGGATGAGTATCCAATGCAAAATTTTGAATTTGCTTGTAATTACTTGGGGACCCACCCATTGTCATCCAAATGCCTAAGATTTGTTTTTCAAAATATTTGGCAGGGTTCCTTCCTGCCCAGGTCCTCTCATTGTAATGGTTCCAAAGATACGAATTCCTCTCTCCTCTGGATATTGCTCTGTGCTAAAAGAATGTTTTAGCACCACAAAATATTTTTGTGCATTGTTTCCATGCTCTGCAAAAATATTGGCATATACCATTGAAGTACCTGCTCTTAAAGATAGTTTGAATTTTGTTTCACATGTATATATTATGTCAGAAGTGCATCAAGTCACTTGACAAATATATATATTGAAACAGTTGGTAAAATTTATAACCAAAGATCATACCTTAATTTTTTACACAAAATTAACTTATATTTGTAAAGATTTTAGAGTAGTGTTCAAATTCTTTATTTGTCATTTGAGTTTCCTAGATGTGTGTGTGCGTGTGTGTGTGTGTGTGCGCATACATGTATATTAACCCTCAAAGTGAAATATGCTTCATATCAGTTGCTCCAAAGGGAACAATATAGGCTGATGAGTTTCCCAAGCCTGGGCTTATTTTGAGGCTGTGGAATTATCTACACCTGCACATTTCTCATTTACCTTATATTCTGCTCAAGGCTTTAGTGAAGATGGCTATAAGCAAATCCTAAAATTCAGATGTGTGGAGTGAGGGAGGGCAGACTGTAAGCCACTGGTATGATACTGTGGTTAAAAGCAACTTGCATAACCCTGGTCTAATTGTGTGTTGCTAGATGCTTAACAACTGGCTTTCCGGGAATGGGGAGGAAGCATTGATAGCATTTTCTGATTTCTGTGGTGTTGATACTCCTACGTTGGCCAATTTAAAGCTACCAAACTGATGTCACTGTATGTATAGGCAAGAATGGATGCACTGTAGTACACTGTTAATTACCATTTCCACCATAATGATGCAATAGATGTAAATAATATCAAGAGCATAGAGAACAGTAAAATATTTAAGATATTATACGTTTTGAGTATTGATTACTCTTGCTTATAATGTAATGTATTAAATCATAAGTTTGTTATAATTTTTAATACTGACTGCTGGAACCAGCCTGCAAAATCTCTGAAACGTTAGTAGTTAAGCTCTCATGAGTTAGATAGGATGGTTTAAACACAGCACTGCGTTGGATTCCTCTAGAAGTTGCAAATACTTTGATATACTTCACCCAGATACTTATTCAAAGAACTACTGGGGACTAGAGTAAGGATGATTTCTTCTCTCTTGTGGATGAGCGTCCTCGCTGTTACTCATAATAGTAATATTACTATCAGCAGTAATTATGGTACTGAGGGCTTAGTATATGCTAGATGCAACTCTAAGAACTATTATTTAGTATTCCATTAAGAACAGTGAGGATTCTGAGGTTCACAGTAGTCAGTGATCTTGCCCTCGCATGAAAGCGCTGGGCTCCAAGGGCAACATTTGCCCAGTACCAAAACCTACCCTCTTCAACAGTCTCCTCTACTGCATGTACATTAGCATGTAGAACCATATGAAACTGCTAGCCCGGTTTGACTTCTAAAAGGCAAGGTCATTGCATTTAACTTAACATGGATATGGGTACGGATACAGACACAGATACAGATAGGAAGTAAAGTGTTTTCTTTCCCCTGCCTGCTCAAGTTCACATGCTTGTTTAGCATTGTTAAGAGTTAGCAGAATGGAATGGGTAAATGGAATGGAATAGAAGTCTTGCGTGTTGTCGGCAAGAACACTGTGCATACTGTCAAAAGATCACGTGGGGCGCTTGGGGGGCTCAGTCAATTGAGCGGCCCACTTCGTCTCAGGCCATGATCTCAGTTTGTGAGTTTGAGCCCCACATTGGGCTCACTGCTGTCAGCAGCAAGGAGCCTGCTTCAGAGACTCTGTCCCCAGCTCTATCTGCCCCTCCCCCATTTGTGAGCGCAGGCGCGTGCGTGTGTAGAGTTTTGCAGAGAACTTGAATATGTTATTTGGAACAGTGCTAGTTCAGTCTGGAATTATTCTCAACTCTACTACATGAGTCAGAAAAGGAAGGGCGTATTTCCTCTACTTCTGGGCTTGAAAACAGATTCCCATGTGGTAGAGAACTCTCCCCTTTGGAAATCTTAAATTTCATTAATAATATCTACTTAAGATGAATTCCTTTACTTTAGGCACCCTAAGCATTCAAAAAAGGGGAGTGTACTTAGTACCACTGGTTACATTAATTGATATTTTTCTTTTCAGCAGAATTTGTTAAGATACTCCGTTCAGGATCTGGACATACACTCAGGATTCGTTACTGGGTTATGTAGAATATATAACTGATCAGGAAATGGCCTGCCGTGGTTCTAATTCATAATTCTGTGGTGCTCTTAACCTCCTCAGGAAGAAACAAGGATGATAAAATGACAATGTGGTAGAGAAACCAATGGTCTATGTGTTGAAAACCGAGGCTTATGTCATGAATGATACTTCCTGGTTGGGTGGCTTTATTGTGTTACTTCACCTCTCTAAATCTCAGGTGTTTTGGGAGCACCAAGGTGGCTCAGTTGGTCAAGCAGCCAACTCTTCATTTTGGCTCAGGTCATGATCCTAGGGTCAAGGATCAGCATGGGGCTCCATGCTGAGCGTGGAGCCTGCTTAAGATTCTCTTTCTTTCTCTCTCTCTCCCTCTCTCTTTCTGTCTCCCTCTGCTCCTCCCCCATCCTCTCTTTAAAATGAAAATAAAAGTAAAAAATAAAAATAAATAAACCTCAGGTGTTTTCATCTGTAAAAAGGTTATAATACATTTATCATTGGGTTGTTGCAAGGATTAATTGGGTTAACCTGCATATAAAAGTGCCTAGTACACAAATAGTTGCCATATAAATACTATCTTCCTCTAATATCGTAAGATACTTTGTCATACTTGGTTTTTAATAATGTTCATAATTTGTCAGAGTTAAAGCAAGTCTAGAACCATGTGGATTTTATTTATTTATTTTATTTATTTTTTTATTTAAAAAAATTTTTTTTCAACGTTTATTTATTTTTGGAACAGAGAGAGACAGAGCATGAACGGGGGAGGGGCAGAGAGAGAGGGAGACACAGAATCGGAAACAGGCTCCAGGCTCTGAGCCATCAGCCCAGAGCCTGACACGGGGCTCGAACTCACAGACCGCGAGATCATGACCTGGCTGAAGTCGGACGCTTAACCGACTGTGCCACCCAGGCGCCCCATTAGAACCATGTGGATTTTAAACCTCTTTGGGTTGTCGGGCTAGTATCCAAAATCTATAAAGAACTCACCAAACTCCACACCCGAAAAACAAATAATCCAGTGAAGAAATGGGCAGAAGACATGAATAGACACTTCTCTAAAGAAGACATCCGGACGGCCAACAGGCACATGAAAAGATGCTCAACGTCGCTCCTCATCAGGGAAATACAAATCAAAACCACACTCAGATATCACCTCATGCCGGTCAGAGCGGCTAAAATGAACAAATCAGGAGACTCTAGATGCTGGCGAGGGTGTGGAGAAACGGGAACCCTCTTGCGCTGTTGGTGGGAATGCAGACTGGTGCAGCCGCTCTGGAAAACAGTGTGGAGGTTCCTCCAAAAATTAAAAATAGATCTACCCTATGGCCCAGCAATAGCACTGCTAGGAATTTACCCAAGGGATACAGGAGTGCTGATGCAGAGGGGCACTTGTACCCCAATGTTTATAGCAGCACTTTCAACAATAGCCAAATTATGGAAAGAGCCTAAATGTCCATCAGCTGATGAATGGATAAACAAATTGTGGTTTATATACACAATGGAATACTACTTGACAATGAGAAAGAATGAAATACGGCCTTTTGTAGCAACATGGATGGAACTGTCGAGTGTGATGCTAAGTGAAATAAGTCATTCAGAGAAAGATACCATATGTTTTCACTCTTATGTGGATCCTGAGAAACTTAACAGAAGTCCATGGGGGAGGGGAAGGGGAAAAAAAAGTTAGAGAGGAAGGGAGCCAAACCATGAGAGACTCTTAAAAACCGAGAATAAACTGAGGGTTGATGGGGGGGGGGGGCGGGGCGGGAGGGCAAAGTGGGAGATGGGCATGGAGGAGGGCACCTGTTGGGATGAGCACTGGGTGTTGGATGGAAACCAATTTGACAATAAATTTCATATTTAAAAAAAATAAACCTCTTTGGGTTGTCCTTTAGTCTGCTTTATTCAATAACAAGTTGTCACCTTGTACTTTCTCTGTTCAGATAAGTCGGCTCTATGCCAATACAAACAGTAAAATTTCTTAACTCTTCAGTCAGCTTTGCTGTTAGTCCTATAGGGCTGTTGTGCCTGCCAAATCTGAAATGTAAAGTTAATTCCTAATACTAATGTCCTGTCAACCATAACTCTCTAAACCTTTCAATGTATGTCAATTATGCTCCTAATTTCTGGGTTGAATGCTCTTGAAATATTCATGCAGTATAGTATAAAATAGACTTGGTTATAGTGCAAATTAACTATGTTTCCCTAAATAGTATTCTAGATGCATTTATTCAACAAATAGTTTTGGAGTGCCTATTATGTGCTAGGCCCTGTTCCAGGCACTGAGAATACAGCAGAGAGCAAGAAAGATCAAGCCTCTGTTGTCACTGGGCTGACAGTCTAGTGACAGTAGTCAGACAACAAACGAAAAAGACGTAGATTTATCCTGTATGTTAGATGGCGGGTACTATGGAGAGCTGTAAACAGGTGGTATATGAAGAAATGCTGCCATGAGGAGTAGAGAGTCAAGACTTTTGAGAGAATGGTCATTTAAGACCTCATTAAGAATGTGTGATTTTTTGGGGGCGCCTGGGTGGCTCAGTCGGTTAAGCTTCGGCTCAGGTCATGATCTCATGGTCCGTGAGTTTGAGCCCCGCGTCGGGCTCTGTGCTGACAGCTCAGAGCCTGGAGCCTGTTTCAGATTCTGTGTCTCCCTCTCTCTGACCTTCCCCCGTTCATGCTCTGTCTCTCTCTGTCTCAAAAATAAATAAATGTTAAAAAAAATTAAAAAAAAAGAAGAATGTGTGATTTTGGCAAAGATTAGAAGGAGATAATGTAAAGCGAACTATATTAATAAATTACTCCAGCCGGTTCTGGGGTAAATTAATTGGATCGCTTCTCTTATTTAGTGTTCACAACCAGCAACGAAGTAAATATTTTTGTAAACATTTTATGGCTGAGGAAACAGGTCAGAGGAATTATATAACTTGTTAAAGTCCTCACTGTTAATCACTATTTTCTCAAACTTCAAGAGACCCACTTTAGGTTTGTAAATTGCTCTCCTTGAAGCGTCTTTTTCTAGGCTTGAAGTAAAAGGAAGAGTGCTCCCCCCCCCCAACATTTTTCTCCTTCTGGGCACAGGAGCAATTTCTTTTAACTAGCAGAAATCGTTCACAAGTCCTTCCCTTATGTCTCTTCACTTGCACTTTTAATATCTTTCTTTGGGCTTTAGAAATTTCTAGCAGGTAGTGTCTTGATCCACCGAGATCCCCTCGTCAGCACCAATGCTGGAGATCCCTTGTGCTGATGGCTCACAACTGGGCCTCTTAAAGGGCATTGTCTTCTCATCCGAGATTACAACTACCTTTCAACCAGGTGGTGTATGGACAATGATTGGGTGATGTGAGGGTTCAAAGGCCTGACCCCTTCCTTCATTTGGTACAACTTTGAAAATCTAGGCATCCAAGCTCTAGAGATTTCTGGAATATTCTCTAAGGCCCCATTTGCAAAGAAGTGGAGATAAGATTCTCTCTTTGTTCAGTCCTGCTTCTTTACTGTCCTACACCTCCCTAGAATACTCCCAGTGAACCTTGTGCATATAACCACCCATCTCACAGTCTGTTTCCAGGAAATCTGACCTAAAATTAATCTCTAACTGGTTCTAAGGGTTTTACATTGTGAAAGTCTGCTTTTTATTCTGGCAACCTGGCTTTGAAATTCCATGTCTATTGTACTGTGGTGACTCAGTTCAAACTTCCAATTTAAAATACTGTTATAGGTGAAGTGTGATCGGAACAAATTTAACATGGATCAGAGTAGTTCAGTACAGTTTGAGTGAAGTGTATCAATGGGCTCCGATGAAAATAAACCTGAAGAAGTGGGTACTGACCAGATCATGATGTTCCTATGGATTGCTTTTCTGTAGGCAACAAGGAACCTTTGAACAGGTTTTAAGCAGGAGAATAACAAAATCAGATGTACACAAGATGTCTCTGGTGGCAATGTAGAGAAAGGATCGGAGGGATCTGGGTAACACTAGAGGCAGCGGGACCAATTAGAAGACTAATTCAGACAACACTTGGTAAAGAGATTGAAGGGGAGCAGAATTTGCCACCCCAAGCTATGCCTCTTGGCATAGGATGAATTATCTTGAGTTGGCTATTTTTAAAGACACAGCAGAAATGGGAGAAGCCCTGGAAACCTAGTAGAAGTTACATTTTTGTAAGAGACATGTACATTTATAAGGAAAACCTCCACTTGTCTCCCTCCTTGTATCAGGAAGGGGAGGATGACTCTGATCTCTAGAAAACCCTGGAGAAGACCAGGACCTAAATCTGCCTAACAACCTGACCTTTGTGTACTGTGCCTTTTACAGTCACCCCCCCCCCCATAACCTGCTCCACAGCCCCAGTATCCTTCATTTTGTCTTTAGTCAGAGATGGTGGTTAAGGTGGTGGCTTGGGCCATTTCGGGGAGGTAGTCAGTTTTCCTGGGTCTCTCCCATTATACAGGAGTATACATGTTATTAAACTCCCGTTTGTTTTTCTCCGTTAATCTCTTTAATTGCAGGAGGTCTCAGCTAAGAACCTAGAAGGATAGTGAAAAAATTATTTTCTTCCTCCTCTACAACATGAAACAGTGCTTTTGCATTATTTATTTATATAAATTGTAACCATATATCACTATATTAATATTTATGTGAATTCTAAACCAAATGAAACATGGGAATCAAAAGGCGGCAGGTCAAAAATAAATATAAACAGAGTTTCTATTATTTTCTCCCAACAACTCAATGAATGGTATTTATTTAACTTATCTTGGAATTCACCTTTAGTGCGAAGTCTTGCATGAGGAGCGAATGGCATGCTCTTTCCTCTTTCTGCTATTGGTGCAAAGAGATTTTGATGATCGTTTCCTACCATTATCATCCCCTTTAACCTAAAACCTAATAGCTCCCATCAATTCTTAAAGTGGGTGTTATTCTCTACAGTTACATTATATGTTGCCACTGCATTGAAAGGGCATGCGATGATGTATATTTCATATTGATAAGGTACATAAATATACTACTGTTGGTGACAGTCTTCAGTCCCTTTCAAGTGATCGCGGGTACCTACAGGTTGTGATGAATGAAACCCAAGGACCTCTTCTCTTATCTTGGTATTCCGTCTGCATCAAATTCCTTAGTTTTAATGTGTAAACTTTCTCAAGATCATAAACTGAAAAATGGCCTTTGAACGGTATTTGAAAGTTTATAATGAATCCAGCAGTACCTAATTATCTTCCTAGTTTCACAGTTAACAGGAGGAGTAGGAATGATTAATTCCCCATTTTGTTTTTGTTTTTTTTTTTTTATTTATTTTTGGGACAGAGAGAAACAGAGCATGAACGGAGGAGGGGCAGAGAGAGAGGGAGACACAGAATCGGAAACAGGCTCCAGGCTCTGAGCCATCAGCCCAGAGCCTGACGCGGGGCTCGAACTCCCGGACCGCGAGATCGTGACCTGGCTGAAGTCGGACGCTTAACCGACTGCGCCACCCAGGCGCCCCTTATTAATTTATTTTGAGAGAGATAGAGACAGCGTGAGAAGGGGAGGGGCAGAGAGAGAGGGAAAGGGGGAAAATCCCAAGTAGGCTCCACTCTGTCTGTGCAGAGCCCAATGTGGGGCTCGAACCAACAAAGCTGTGAGATCACGACCTGAGCTGAAACCAAGAGTCGGACGCTTAACCGACTGCGCCACCCAGGCGCCCCTTAATTCCCCATTTTGGACCAGCAGCAAATCTCATTGGAGCCGGATCCACACCCCCAAGTGCCCAAAAGCCTAATCTGGCGTTTGTTAAAAATCTGTGTTAATTAGTCTAAATTTCAGGTGAAAAAATGCTATTTTCTCCTCTGCATGGAGCCATAGATAATTTGTTAATTAATATTTGATTATTTTTCAAGTACCTCCAGGGTAGTAATAGGCAATAATATTGTGTGGAGTATCAGTCCCTTCGAATCACACAACACTATAAACCGTCATTTTTTCACTGATGTTTTTGCACTTTGTTAGGAAAAATAACAACGAGAATTGTTGGAAGCATTCAGTAGAAACGATGTGGTATTTGCCTAGGCTGAGGATGCAGAATCATTTGCTTCTTTGTTTCTTTTGCAGAAGAGAGATGATAGCGATGAATCCATCCTAGCTTATAACAGAATTATTCGTCATACTATTTTTTACGCAGGAAGAAATGTGCCCTTGCTGAAAATGCTAGCCTATACACGAACTATTTGATGCGGTGAATAGTGTCTGGGGAAAATGTCTCCGAACTGCTAAACTCTGTGGTTCTTAGGATAGAAAAGTGGCAAACAGGGTAGGATGTAGAAGGGTCTGTCTTCTGTTCTTTCGCAAAGAAGGGCATAGGGGAGATGAAGGAATTCAGGAATGAAAGCTTCTATCGTGTTCCTCCTTTGTTTCTGAAGCGGGTAGGAGGGGACTTCTCTGAATCCTACCAGCTCTTAACTCCCATCAGAGAGATTTTCCTAAGAGATGACTTCTGTCACCTCCTACTTCAGAAATGCTGTTTTACCCCCAGTAGGCTATTAGATAAAAGACAGCTTCATCCATGACTTCATGACCCTCCCTCGCACTTTTATCATTCTGTTGTTTTCAAGCACCGTGGTACCTTCTCTTACTCTCCTGTCACCTCACCGCCTTCCACCCAAGCTGAGACGCACTCTCTCCATCTTCCTTTCCCGCTCTCCTCCCTCTCTCCCTCTTTGTCTCCATCTCTGCAAGATGTCTTGATTCCTTTATTGCTGTTTATGTCAATTCAATCTTAGCCTAGCATCGGCTTCCCAATCTAAATCCTATTTTGTTAATAAGTGTTAACATTTGATTAATATTCTTTAAATAGAATAAAAATATTGTGGATGGAGCTGATCTCCTCGTTGGATTTCTCCACAGTCCAATTTCCCTTTTTCCTAACCTGATGCCATCACTGACAGGAATTTGTTAAATCCTTCTAGTACTTAATTTTATTCACATGACAGTAGTTGCCTCTAGTTAAGATGTCAAGTTTTAGCCTTGGCGACCTGTTGTTAATTTACTCTTCTTTACAAGTCTGCATTCTTTCTCACGAACGTTTATGAGGTGTATGTTTTAAAAAATCTGATGTGTGCTTTGTTTTGTTTTTCTTCAGTCTGCTAGTGAGGTTGAGCATTTCATCTTTCGTTTACTCTTAGACATTCCAATTCCCTCTTCTGCAAGAGAACCATTTTCTGTTGTGTCTCATGTATTTGATTTTCTTTCAATGAATGTCACAAATAGCTTCTCCAAGTCTACAACTTATCTTTGAACTCTCTTTGTGCTGTTTTTTTGTACAGAACTTTAAAATTTTGACATAATCAACTCCATCAATTTTTTTCTTTTCTCTTTTTTTAATGTGTATTTATTTTGAGAGAGAGTGAGAGAGAGAGTGAGTGAGTAGCAAGCAGGGGAGGGGCAGAGAGAGAGGGAGGGAAAGAGAGAATCCCAAGCTACGAGATCATGACCTGAGTCAAAATCAAGAGTCAGATGCTTACCTGACTGAACCGCTTTGGCGCCTCCAATTTTTTTATGTGTACTTCCTGTGTCATGCTTAAGAGACCCTTTCCTATCACAAGGTCACAAAGATATCATTTAGGTTTTCTTATTACACTTATGTAGTTTATATTAAACACTTACACACTGAAGCATTTTTAATTTACTTTGGGTATGGTAAGGTACAGTGTCTTATTTTTAACATATGGCAAGTCAATTTCCCCCACTTAATTGTAATGCCAACCATATCACATACCAACATGCACAGATCTTTTCCTGGGTCATCTACTCTGTTCCATTGATCAGCATCAATACTCCTAAGATAACTTTGTCCTAAATCTTGATGTATGGAAGAAAGGCCTTTCTCCCGGTATTATTTTACAAAGATAATTTTAAAGTATCTTGGACTTTTAGGGGCATCTGAGTGGCTCAGTTGGTTAAGCGTCCAACTTTGGCTTAGGTGATGATCTCACGGTTCCTTAGTTTGAGCCCCACGTCGGGCTCTGTGCTGACAGCGCGGAGTCTGCTTGGGATTGTCTGTTTCCCTCTCTCTCTGCCCGTCTCTTCTTGCATGCTCTCTCTCTCTCTCAAAAATAAATAAACATTCAAAAAAAAGTTTCGGGGTGCCTGGGTGGCCCAGTCGGTTGAGCGACTGACTTCGGCTCAGGTCATGATCTTGCGGTTTGTGAGTTCGAGCCCCGCAGGCTCTGTGCTGACAGCTCAGGACCTGCAGCCTGCTTCAGATTCTGTGTCTCCCTCTCTCTCTGACCCTCCCCCACTCATGCTCTGTCTGTGTCTCAGAAATAAATAAACATTAACAAAATTTTTTTTTAAATTAAAAATAAATAAATAAATAAATAAAGCTTCTTGGACTTTTAGTCCTCAATATGAATCTTAGAATCTTTCTAGCATGAAATATTTCCTTGTAAGATTTTGACTGGAACAGCATTGAATTTACAGATTGATTTGGAAGAGAATTTTCATTTTATGATATTGAGCTCTCCCATTCTGGGATATGGTTTATTCTCCATTTGCTCAGGACTTTTATGTTCTTTGAAAATTAAATAAATATACACTTTTCTCTGTCAAGGTATATATTACATGTTTTTAGTTTCACTTTGAACTATTACAACACTGGATGTTTCTTTTCTGTTACATGTTTGAACTGATTATTGCTGCGTATAGAAACACTGTTGGTTTTCCTATGTTGACTTGTGTTTAGCAACCTCCATGGACTTTCTTGTCAGTTTTGGTGTCAAAAGCCAACCTCCGTGCTTCATGCTTGGTGCTTTGGAGCCGAAGGTTTGGGATCAAGAGAAACAATAGCTCTGCAGCAGCCCTGCATCATGTTTTCGGGGTGGTACTGGGTTCCGGAAACAAAAGGCTCAGAAAGGAGGAAGGGAGGTTTGCAGAAGAGAGTAAAAAGGGTTGCTTGAAAATAGAGCTTCAAAAAAATGAAAAATAAATAAAAATAAAATAAAATAGAGCTTCGCTGAAGCCAGAGGGCAGCCATTTTGATTTTTGTTCAACTTTGCGCTTTGAAGCAGTCTCAGTTTCATTTGCCTGTGACTCCTGGTTTCTCTGTGAGGAAATCCTATCATCAACGAACAATGACAATTTGTCTCTCTCTCTTGGTTCTTCTGATTTTAATTTTTTTCAGGTCTGTTTATATTTGAGGGAGAGAGAGCCCGAGCAGGAGAGGGGCAGAGAGAGTGGGGGTGGGGGGCGCGGACAGAGGGTATTGGAAGCAGGCTCTGTGCTGACAGCAGCGAGCCCCATGCAGGGCTTGAACACACAAACCCCGAGATCATGACTTGAGTCAAAGTCGGAGGCTCAACTGACTGCCACCCAGGTGCCCCTCTTTTGATTTTAATATATTTTCTTTTTCTTACAGTGTTTCATTTAGAATTTCTAGCACAATGGTAAATAGCAGTAGTGATAGCAGTGATATTTGTTTTGTTCCTGAAGATAATGGACGTGGTTTTAATGTTTTATCATTAAATATGTTTTGTGTTAAGCTCTTTAATAGCTATTTATCAGATTAAGAAATTATTACTCTATTCCTAGTTTGCTAATAATTTCAGTCATGAATGATTCACTCTTGCTGAATTGTTTGTTTGTTTGTTTGTTTTGGCCATCTGTTGATATTGTTGTCTTCTATAACTATGTGACAAATTGCATGGGTTTTCTGCTATTGATGCATCCTTATATTCCTAAGACAAAACATTCTTGATCATTATGTATATGTACAGGTGTGCATGCATGTGCACACACAGCTGGATTAAATATGATACTGTATTTAGGATTTTTCTTTTATGCTATATGCTTATGTTGGCGAAGAAAAAATTTCCTCTTCCCTTCAAGCTTCTTCTAACTAGTCTAAGAATAAAATTGACGTGAGACGGATTAATGGGAGAAAATCAAATCCAAGCTTAATTACATGTATACTACCTATATACATTGGAAAGACCCAGGAAAATGGTAACTCCCCAGAATGGCTGAGGCCGTCACCTTAAGCACTATCTCCAGCCAAAGATGAAAGATGACGGTGGGGGCAGAGAGTCAGTTATGGGAGGTTACCAGGAAAGCACAGTAAGCGAAGGTAAGGTAGTTAAGCAGGTTTAAGTCCTAGCCTTCTCCAGTAATAACAGTTTCTAGAGGTTTAGAGAGTCATTCCCCTCTTCCTAGTACTGAGGGGGACGCCCTTAGAAATGGATATATTCCTTATACATGTAAATGTCTTTCATAAAAGGGTAACTTCGACTTGGTTTTCAGAATTTCTGTGTGTCTGCAGTTACTTAAAAATAACCAGCTTAGAATAATCAATATGCCAAAGAGGCATATTTTCGGCGGGTAAAATTTCCTCCCTTACATTTATTTTTATACTGTTTTTCTCTTATTTGGTACAAAGGTTATACTAGTTTCATTAAATGTGTCGAACAGCTTTCTCTCATTTTTATTCCTGGAAATAATTTGTATTACATAAGGACTATCAGTTGCTTGAATATTTGGTGAAATTTGCCTGTAAGACTTCTTGGCATTCATATCTTTTTTTATTGAGATGGAGGTAGAAATTGACTACCAATTCACTTTTATTAATGATTGTAGAGATATATATATATTTATTTATTCATTCAAATATATGTTAACAATGAATAATTCTCAAAAATTCTGTCAAGATACTATTGTTACTATCCTCTTATGATTTAAAAAAATGTGTCTGTAATTATGTAAATATTCCCTTATCTCACTCACCTTTGCATTCTCCCCTTCTTTACGTTTCTTGATCTGTTTTGCTAGTTTTTGAGTCTTTTGTTGGTCTTTTCAGAAAACTCGTCTTGGATTTCTTGACCTTCTCCATTTTCCTTTGCGTATGTCTTTTGGCATCTGTTTTTGCTGATATAACTCAGCCTGATAATGGCCATTTTGTTTTAGTTAATCTGTCTCATTTCTTTGGTGACTTTCCAGATTAGTGTGTGTCCTTTGTGTTTTTTTAGTTTTTCTACAGTGTGCCCTGGATTCTGGGACCAAAATGTTGAATATCATCTCGTGTTCATTTCGTTTAACATTAGGGTATAGAGCAGGAAGAGAGTTGACTTATGAGCCAATCACTCATTCAGTCACCCAACACTTACCATCTGGTAACCGGTTATGCCCCTTTCTCTCCAAATACTTGGTCTCACCGGTCTGACCCAAGGGTCTCGGGGCTGGCTGAAGCTATACTGACGTGGAACAAGCGTGTCCTTCCCAGATAGCCTGAAATCGCTCAAGTTAGGCCTGTCTTCTGCATCACTACCTGTTAATTCTCTTAATCAGCACAATCTACCGTGAAACGTCTGTGGCTTTCTATAAGCAAGGCAAAAAGAGATGTTTTCATTTTTCTGAACTGTTCATGGCCCAGCAGTGCCATGAATCACAGCTTTTCTGCCAGTGCCCTAGGCTGTCATCTTGATGGCAAAATCAAGGGTGTGTCCATCTGGTGAGGAATCAAGTTCCCTTTTACTTGGCAACTTGTGCTTAGTGACAGTACATAAGCATGCTACCACCTGGCTTCCCAAAAGTCTGCAAAGTGGCTGTCAGGACCTCTTCTTCTGCCAAAATCTGTGCTAAATGGTGTCTGGGTCTCCATTTCCTGGGCCAGTCTCCTGTGTTAGAGAATCGCTAGCATCTGTGTAAATGCAGATGACTTTTTCTCCAGCGCTCTGATGTGTATTTAAGAAGCTTGTCTAATATGCACTCTGGTTGTCAGCAAGAAGAAAACCCTCTTCTAAAGCTAGCGGACATTCAGCCAGAGTCACTTGTATGCTTGCAGAACCCGAGTGCCTTTAGGAATTCCATCAGGTTCCATAGTTTCTTGGCCTCGGATACCCACCATTGCCACAGCATTTGTTGTGTGTCTACCCTTGTAGCAATTGCTACGCACATCCTCACCTGTGGGCAGATGATCATTTCCATAGCAGGCAAAATATTCTGTCCAAATGAAATAGTGTGGGTCTTGAGCAGCACATCCAGGCAAGGGGCAGTTAGGGATCTTTTATAACTCAGGACCTGCCAACATCTCCTGTGGTATGCCACCCGCTCTCAGGAACGAATTTCCTATTTTGTTTCATTTTGGGTTTTAACGTTTAAAATCTAATAAAGGGCCTTAAACACAAAAATTCATATCCTCTCCCTTTCTACCCACGCTCCTGGGAATCACAGGGAAGCTAATCCCATCAGCAGAATCGAGTATGAATGTACGCGTTGTCTTCTCCTCCTGAGGATCCCTTCTAAAGATCACCCTGCTGGGGAGGGGGGTGTTTCAAACGTAGATTCTGTCAAACTTCATGTATCCTAGCCCACTATCATAGAAGCAGCAGTGACTTCTGAGAGGCCACATTCATTTCTGCATACCAGCGCAGTAACTATCATAGCCATGGTCTCAGACCGAACCTTCTTCCATTCTACAGGCTATGATGAGGTAGGCTGTGATGAGGATGGGCACACATTCTTCGAAATCCAAGGAGAGACTCTCCTCATGGGGGAAGTTTACATTTCAATACAAATGCTCAGTTGTAGGAGATATACCACATTCTTTCTTTCAGTTAATACCTGTTTAACTTAGAGCCTCCACCCTGCCAGCCAGGAAAGGAAACCCATTTCAGTCATTCGTGAGGCCCAGACCTATCAGGGTAGCTCAGAGGTCCTGACGGTCTTATCGTAAGGCACTGGGAAAATCCCTCCGATCAGTAATCATTATCTGGGTATCTGAAATTTCAACACTCATAATTGGGGCTACTCATGATCAATCTACAGTCAACCTCAGACTATGTGGACGGGCAGGAGTCTTTGGATGGATCTTACACTTTTAAGAGACTAGTTACGTTACGGTTCCCTTCTTGATCCTGGATGCAGTTCTAAACTAGATAAAGAATAACGGAAATCCGGGTTGGTGACCTACAGGGTGTGCAAGTGCGTCCCCGCAGGTTCTAAGCCTGGGGTGGGTGGTGGTCCAGTGAGACAGCCATGAGACATAGGTTTGGTGGGGGGGGGGGGTGGGGTGGGGGGGGACTTAAGTACAGGGAGTCCAGGAACAGCAGATTGGATAAAGCATCCGCAGCTGGGATTTCTGTGCAGAAACCCTTTATAGCACGGCAACTTAACCTAGCAACCATCAGTGGCCTTTCCCCTCCTTCCACAGCTGGCGTTTCCAAGGAGATCAAGACCTGTCACCTAGACACTGCGGGTTGGCCACCCTCAAAGCCCCTGACCTTGAACACTGAACAACACGTTCTTTTGCACATTCTACTTGATGGTGCCCTAGAGGGAGGACGGGGTCTCGACATTCTCAAGATAGTGATTCACAAGGTCATTCGGGCTCTGCTCGTACAAACCAGCTCTCCGGTGTGAGCATGCACCGTGGCATACCAATACAAGGCCCCCACAATATAAAGGCCTAAATACCCAGTTGTAGAAAGTTTGGAATGAGCTCCCATAAGCCTTAGAGACGTACTTGAAGCTTGCCTGTTCCCGATAGAAATCTGACATCTGGAAATGGCCTCTCAGAACATCCCCCAAACTGGAGGATTTAAAGTGCAGTTAGAATAGAGAAGCTTAAATATTGAAAGCACTAATCTGTGCCTATTTTCCTCAAACTATCACCGAATAATGCTTCTAAAAATATCTACATTTTAATTCAGTGAAATGCTTCCACAGAATAATTGAAATCATTCTTATAGCTCCTAAAATGGATATAAGCAGCCAAACAAGCATTGGGCAGAGATAGCATATTGGAAATACAGTGCGATTTAGGTAACACGGAACATAAATATCTGGTTTTGATTCTGCAGTGTAAACCTTTTCCAGGTTAAGTTGTTCGCTTTTGCAATAACTGTATTGTTTAAACCAGAGGTTGGTAACTGTTTTCTGCAAATGGCCAGATAGGAAATATTTTAGACTTTGTGGGACACATATAGTCTGTCACGTACTCTTCTTTGTGTGTTTTAAAAGTATTAAAAAAATTCTTTGGGGCGCCTGGGTGGTCAGTTAAGCGTCCGACTTCGGTTCAGGTATGATCTCGCGGTCTGTGGGTTCAGGCCCCCCGTGGGGCTTTGTGCTGACAGCTCGGAGCCTGGAGCCCACTTTGAGTTCTGTGTCTCCCTCCCTCTCGCCCCTTCCCCGCTCCTGCGCTGTGTGTGTGTGTGTGTGTGTGTGTGTGTGTGTGTGTGTGTCTCAAAAATAAATAAACATTAAAAAAAACCAAACAGTAAAAAGTTCTTAGATCCTGGGCTGTATAAAAGGAGGCTGAGTGTGGATCGGCCAGCAGGCTGTAGCTTGTGGACCCCTGATTTAAAACAATGCTGACTGGTTCTCAACGTGTGATTCCTGGAGCAGTATCTTTGGCACCCTTTGGGACTGGGATAGGAATGCAAATTCTTGCCCCAGGCTGCCTGGACCAAAAGCCTTCTGTAGTCTGACAGACTGTCCGGGTGATCCTGATGCTCCCTCAGTTTTCAAGCCCCTGATTCCGATTCAAGCGACAGCCCTTTAGCCAGGTGCTGTGTTGCATCCTAGAGGTAGAAAGGGGGATAAAATCAAGCCGGACCTGCCAAGGACTGACAGTTGATTAAGAGCACCTTTGGCACAAATCTTTAGTCCACGTTACCACGCTGCTCTCTAGGGCAGAGATTTCCCTGAAGATAACTTGGCCTCGACGGTGAGCATTTTCCTAATTTCTTGCTGGGAATCCTCTTCCTCTTTGCCCATTCCGCAAAGCTCCCACACTATAGAGGCCTAAATACCCAGTTGTAAAAAGTTTGGAATGAGCTCCCATAAGCCTTAGAGACGTACTTGAAGCTTGCCTGTTCCCGATAGAAATCGGACATCTGGAAATGGCCTCTCACCACCTGAAGAGCCCTCCACCTTCTGGGACCAATTCTGACTTCTGGCACCTGGAACTTCAGGAGCTGAGGCAAGTATCTGCGTGGTTTTGCTTCCGTCTGCGGTTCCTTCTTGCAGCAGCGAGCTACAGTTCCAGTTACGGCGATTCCTCTCGTGCTAAAGTTCTGGCACCCGAATATTTCAGCTTCCCCGGGTCGCTTCCTGAATTATTTGCCTTTCCGTGGCCTATGGCACCCAGGTACCCTCATCACCGTGGCCTTTCTTCTTCTTTTTTCTTTTTCTCCGTCCCCCCACACCTGGCCAGTCACGTCGGGAAGGCCGGACGTGACCTTTAGCCGAAATCCTGGCCGAAGCTAAGGAAACAACCCTCAGTACCTGGGACACGTGGCGAAGCGCAGCCGGACCGTCATGAACGGTGACATCACTAGAGCGGCCAGGGTTCACTGGAAATTTGTTTCCCCAGGCAGGGCGAGGATTGAAACCAGGTACGAGAGAAGGTCTCCAGCTCCCTTGTCTCCCAGCGTTGCTTCCTTTTTGTACTTGGTCCTTTCAGCTTTTTGTTGCTCTCCCTCTGGCCCCCAACCTTAGTAGAACCAGGGCAGGACCGTTAAACAACCGTTCTTGACAGTTAGCAGGGTGAGACTGTCCGAATGTTCTTGAGCGCGAGGCAGGAGTACTGGAACAGTGTCCAGCTGTTCCAGCCGGATGTCTCACAGAAATTAGAGATGACAACTGTTACAAGAACTCTGTGTGTCTTTTCCTCGCCCTATAAAAGTACAACCCTGTTGTGACAGGGTGAGTTAGCCGACCTACCTGCTTGTCGGGTGCTTTCGGATGTGAATCAGCTCAATGATGCCTTTTACTTCTATTTGAGCCACTTAAACTTTTTTGCCCTTGACAGGCATTTTACCAGTGCTACGTGGGGGGAGGGAACCCCAGCAATTTCCAGACTTAATTTAAACACTTTGTTATTAGCTTAACGTTATATGCTAAGATTAGTAACGCATTAAGCAGTTAACGTTTTGCTATGAATTTGAGAGGTACTTCCAAAGTGATACTGGCATGGAACATCCACCTTTGTGCTCCCTTTTATTAGCACGGCTGCTTCACAGAGCTATATGCACTCGGTATGAAGTGTGAGAGGGGGCAGAGGTTCTGTTTTTAGGACCCTCCCATTTCCTACCTGCCTCTCAGGGTGTAATCAACTCACCGTGCTGAGTGCGAGTCAAGGATTTATAAATAGGCATGTTGTATAATATTGCCCCTAAATGCGAGGTGCCTCCCCCATCAGGTGTTCAGCCACAGAAACAGGGAACTGTTTCGGGGAGGGACCGAGAGATGGCTGTGATTTTGGCCTTATTAGCTTGCTTTAGAGCTGGACTTCTGCCGGGAGATGCGGTCTACTGCCTATCTGGTCCTGAAAGCTAGTTCACGTTCTCCGTGTAGAATGATGCCTAGTTCTTCAGCCTGTGGTGAACTTTTCCATTTAGAGAACTGTTGTCATAAGTCAGACTTTACTCAGGCCTAGAACTTAGCATATGAATGTGTCCAAACGTGGCTTCTGGAAGTAGAGGGTCTGTGAAATCTAAAACTATCTGCCTTTTCTTGTTGATGACCTACAACCATGGAATGAAGGAGAATCTCCTTGGTAAAAAACAAGCAGTTTGCACAGAGTATCCTTCAATTACATATTTTTTTACCTAGCTGATCATCAAGTTAAGAAAACAAAACAGTAATATCTGATATGGGCAAAGCGCGAAGAAATCAGTACTCTCACACACTGTTGTTGGAAATACAGATCGACACGTCCTTTCTTTGAGAACTGATAGTTATCAGCGATTCACATGTGGAAACCCTTTGATGTGTTTTTCGATTTCTCTCATCTTTTCCTGCAGAAATACTGATTCATGTGCTCGAAAATGTGTGGACATAGATTTCTACCGCAATATCGTTGATAATTGTAAAAATTTTGAAAACATGAATGCTCACATAGAGGAACAGCTAACTAAGTTATAGTATAGCCCTCCATTCTATAACATTCAACGTCTCATGCCAAGATAAAATGTGGTAGATCTATGTATACTGATAGGGACAGATGCACAAGATTGTGGTTGAGTGCAAAAAACAGGCCTCAGAATCCTGTGGAACGCTGTACAATTTCCTCCCCAAACTGTTTGCGTTCTATTATCTCCTCAGGTTATCACTTTATTCTTAGGTTGTATAGAATTCCCATTTGGATCACTTTAATGTTATAATTCCCTGTCTCTCAGGAGAATTAAAACAGCTGTTCAATTATATGTCATTCTCCTTCTGTGTGTGACTATATATGTCACAGAAGAACACGAAACCCTGGCAAATTATCTCGAAGAATAGGAAAAAAATCCTATTATAATTGTAATTTGGGGAATATAATTTTAAAAGTGAACTTTGTGAAATAAAATAAATCACAAAAGTAACACATGACTCTTAAACCCCCAAATGAAATAGGTCAGTAATATACAGAGTTGGAAGTGACAATACCCCTTTACTCTATCCCAAATCCAAATTCTTTCCATACATAACCACTTGAAACATGCTGGTTTGGAATATTCCAGATCTCTTCCTAGGCATCCACTTACACGTACCTGGATCTGTTAACTACAGCCCTGTATAGCTAAGTATTCTTTTTCCTATTTTAAACAAAAATGACATTGTACCACAGGCGATATTCTGCAAGACATTAGTAGATGATCTCCTCAGACAGGGCCAAATGGTTTTCACCCTTGTATCACTACTCCATATTCAAATTCTTGGGAAATGACAGGTCGTTGGGCCCCATGTTCTCCCCTTCCAGAAGATAGCAGACCACCTTTACTGATCATTCCACCAAAACTTTCTGAAATGATAGAGGGGTACTTCTCTAAAAAAAAAAAAAAAAAAAAACCCAAAAAAACAAAAGGAAGTGTCAAATGGTGGAAAAAGAAACATCAAGATGGGCACCAGCAACAGAAGGCTACATCTCTGTACCAGATTTGCTCAACTGACTGGGGAGAACATACAAGAAAACAATATAGGAGCGCCCGGGGGACTCCGTCAGTTAAACATCCAGCTCTTGATTTTGGCTCGGGTCATGATCTTGTGGTTCGTGGGTTCCAGCCCTGTGTTGGGCTCTGCACTGATAGCATGGAGCCTGCTTGGTTTCTCTCTCTCCCTCTCTCTTTGTCTCTGTCTCTATCTTTCTCTCTCTAAATAAATAAACTTAAAAAAAAAGAAAACACAATATAAACTGTGAGAGAGAGGAACATATGAAGTGTCATGGGTATAAAGATGAGGGAGAAAATAACTTCACCTGGAAATTTGAGGAATCTTAATGTGGCTTAAGAGATGATTAAGAATTTTCCAGTCAGTCAATAGAATTCCAGGCACCGAAGCATGAAAATAGGGTCAAATGGTGGCTGTGCAGAATCTACTCCTCCTTCAAAGTCCAGACCAATTCCCATAAATTGCTTGATATTATCTGTTTTTCTAGCTACTTATCCTATGACTTCCTTATTTAGAATTTCATCAAATAATATATTACATTTTTCCTAAAGCATTTCACGTGTAAGTACTATGTTTTGGTATTAAACATAAATAGATGTTTCATTTGTTATAAAAACGAATTAAGATAATTTAAGAGGTTAGATATGTCTAATCTATAGATGCTCTAACACGTGTGAGACCTGAATTGCTCCTGGGAGTATTAATTTGAACTCTTCCTTTTATGGATAACATTACTTTGAGGTAACGAACAGGGGCCTCTTTGATCAATTTTGTGCCCCTCCAATTACTGTTTCACTGTCTTTTGGCCTGGCCTTGAGGAAATATTAAATTGTCAATGTTGTTGACATTGTTAGGGTTAGGGTTAGTTTGTAGCTTTTTCCAAAATTGCCAGGGGAGAAGGATCTGGTTGTTGAAGATATCAGTGTCCCAAGTATGGTATGATGAATTTCATTTCAATCACCTTTCCATCTCTGGCCTAAGAAAATAGTATTCGGTCACCTCTGATGTCTGTGGGGCTTTTGAACAACTGTACGTTGCTTGTGGAGAGAGATTTGACATCCGAGATTAGGAAAGGAAAGAACACATACAGAAGCCCCATATAGTTCTGTATCCCCTGATCTAATCTCAGAAGAAGGGGTCATGAGGTTAAAAGGAGACACTAATGAATCCTATAGGTAATGACACCATTTCCCAAGGCCTATTGGCTGATTGCTGACAGAATTTGTAAAGGGAAAAAATCATAGTATCAGTTACGTGTTTATAATTTTTAGAGTCATCTTTCCCATAGAGGGATAGTATATGTGAGGGACTGAATGTGTCTCCCTCAAATTCATATGTCGAATCCGTAACGCTTAATGTGATGGTATTTGCAGAAAGGTCTTTGAGAGGTAATTAGGTTTAGATAAGGTCATGACAGTAAAACCCTGGAGGTGGAATGAATGTCTTTATAATAAGAGGAAAAGCCGCCAGAGCTCTCTGTCCCCTGTGTGAAGATACAGCAGGAAAGCAGCCATCTGCAATCCAGGAAGAGGGCCCTCAGCAGAACCCAACTGTGCTGTGACCTGTGCACTGTGATCAGGGACTTCCGGCCTCCAGAGCTGTGAGAGATAGATGTCTGGTGTTTAAATGACCCGGTTTGTGGTATGTAGTTATAGCAACCCAATGTGACCAAGATACCATAGCAAGGTGCAAAATGTAAGCTTTTCTCACATAAAGCTTATTTCAAATCTTTGCAAATAGGGTTTGAGTAAAACTATCAGGACCTCTGATTTCAGCTCCAATATGTAAAGAATTTGGAAGTTGCCATTCCATTTTTACAATAAGAAAAAGCTGAACATACTTAAAATGAGTAAAATTTCTTGGAACCGCCACAGAATTGAGATATCAAGGCAGACTGCCATCCTGAAATCTGGAGGGACCAGATGAATCCAAAGAGTCATAGCCAATATTTCCTTACCTGGAGCAAAGCCGCTGAAGCAGTAACCGCTAACAATTAAATGGTAATTTTGACAAATTTCTAGAGGCTGAGTGTGGACCGGTTTGAGAATGAGAAACTCCTGTGGGCTACAGTCTTAGGGCCCTCCCCCTCTTTGGTGGTTTTAATTCTCACCAGGTTCTCGTGATGTATTGTTAGCTCAGACTGCCGTAAGAAAATTCCACAGGCTGGGTAGCTTACATGACAGAAATTCATTTTCTCACAGTTCTGAAATCTAGAAGTCCAAGATCAAGGTGCTGGCAGATTTGGTTTCTCTTAAGGTCTCTCCCCGTGGCTTGTAGATGACTGCCTTCTTGCTGTGTCTTTATACTGTCTTTCTGCTGTGTGCATCTGTTCCTGGTATCTCTTTGTGTGTCCAAATCACCTCTTATAAGACACCAGTCAAATTGGATTTGGGCCCACCCCAATGGTTTCATTTTACATTTTAACTTAATCAATTGTAGACGCCCTAACCCCAAATAGAGTCATATTCTGAAGTACTGGGTGTTAGGGACTCAACATAGGAATTTTGGAGGGGAAGCAATGTAGCCCATAATGCATGGTGAACAGCTAAGAAAGATAACCTCGGGGCACCTGGGTGGCTCAGTCGGTTAAGAAAGATAACCTCAAGCCTTGGCAGGAAGAGGGGGAAAGTAAGTTTTTCAGATATACCCACAACAGAGGTCTACTTTGCAGGGGAAAATTTTCCCTATCCCTTATCCCACCTTGGGAAAGGGAACTTCTCGGGCTTCAGCCCCCTCTAGCCTTCTGGTAGCAGAAGGCAGGGATTAAGGCAGGGAGGGCAGCTAAGAAATACTTGTAGAGGTTATACCCCAGGAACACAGGATCTCTCAATGACTGAGATTTAATCATAAGATTATAGAATTCTTCCCCTCAACATCTTACCGCTGTACCAATAGGGCTCCAGTATAATAACTGTGGTTTCGATGCTGAAAGAGCTGCAAAATGCAGGTAGTCTTTTGAGGAATATTTAGGGAAGTCAAAAGTCAACAGAGGAGACAAGAACAAGGACAGACAGTAGAGGGATATGAAGGCTCTCGAACCTATATCTATAGGAAACTTTAAACATAGCCTAACTCCCGGCCAGAATAACTTAATACTTCACACTAAAGGTCTTCTAACCTCAGTTCCTGTTCCCACTATATCATGGGATATACTTTTCAATATAAAAATTAAAAGGTATACGAAAAGGCAGGCAAAACGCTGTCTGAAGATACAAAGCCAGCATCAGAATCAGATATGACATAGAGTTAGGAGTGAATCGCAGTAGGAACTTAAATTAATTGCGATTGATATTATAAGGGCTCTAATGGCAAAAGTAGATAACATGAAAAATAGGTGCTTAATATAAACACAGAGATGGAAACCCTAGGAAAGAAACAACAGGAAGTGAGAGAAATCAAACAGAAATGAAGAATGCCTTTTGATATCTTATCAGTAGACTGGACATAGCCAAGGAAAGAATCAGTGAGCTTGAACATATGTCAGTAGGATCTCCCCAAACTGTAATTCAATGATGAAAAGAATGAAAAGAGAGAAGAGAGAACCAAGAACTGTGGGGAAGTTTCAAAAGTGTGGTGGTTTCTTACAAACCTAAACATACTTTTTCATATGATTTGGCAATCATACTCCTTGGTATTTACTCAAATGAGTTGAAAACGTATGTCTACACAAAAACCTGTGCCCAAATATTTCTAACAGCTTTATTCATAATTGCTGAAATACGGGTGCAACCAAGATGTTCTTCAATAGGTGAATGGATTAAAAAAACTGTACTACACTAATCAGGTAGGATATTATTTAGCAGTAAATGAAATAAGCTATGAAGCCATGAACAGACATGGAGTTGGGGCGCCTGAGTGGTTCAGTTGTTTCGGCATCCGACTTTGGCTCAGGACATGATCTCGCAGTTTGTGAGCTCGAGCCCACATTGGGCTCACTGCTGTCAGCTCAGAGCCTTCTTCAGATCACGTGTCCCCCTCTTTCTCTGCCCCTCCCCCCCCCCTCTCTCTCTCTCTCTCTCTCTCTCTCAAAAATAAAAATAAATAGGGGCGCCTGGGTGGCTCAGTCGGTTACGCGTCCAACTTCGGCTCAGGTCATGATCTCGTGGTCCGTGAGTTCGAGCCCCGCGTCGGGCCCTGTGCTGACAGCTCAGAGCCGGGAGCCTGTTTCAGATTCTGTGTCTCCCTGTCTCTCTGGCCCTCTCCCGTTCATGCTCTGTCTCTCTCTGTCTCAAAAATAAATAAACGTTAAAAAAATAAATAAAAAATAAAAATAAACATTAAAAAGACATGGAGGAAACTTAAGTGCATGTTACTGAGTGAAAGAAGCCAATCCGAAAAGGCTACACGCTGTATCATAGCATCATAGACCTAATGCAAACGATGAATTTATAAAACTTTTAGAAGAAAGGTAGGAGAAAATCTAAGTAACCTTGGATTTGAAGATCAGTTTTTAAAAACAGTTCCAAAAGCACAATCCGTGAAAGAAATATTGGCAGATTTGACTTTATTGAAATTAAAAACTTCTGCTCTGCCAAATACACTGTTAAGCGTATGATAGACCAGCCACAGACGGGGAGAAAATATTTTCAAAACACATACCTGATAAAAGACTTCTTTCAAAAATATACTAAGAATTTTTAAATCTCAGCAAGAAGAAAGTAAACACCCTGTTAAAAGATGGGCAAATATCTGAACATACATCTCACCAATGAAGAAAAACTGATGGTAAAAAAGCATACGAAAAGATGGTCAACATCATTTTTCTTAGGGAATTGAAACTTAAAATAGGTGGGGCACCTGGGTGGTTGCATCAGCTGAGCGTCTGATTCCAGCTCAGGTCATGATCTCACGGTTTGTGGGTTCAAGCCCCGTGTCAGGATTTGTACCGACAGCACAGAGCCTGCTTGGGATTCTGTCTCTCTCCCTCTCTCACTGCCCCTCCCTGACTCGCACTTTCTCTCTCTCAAAAGAGAGAGAGCCCTCTTTAGAAGGCTGACCCTAATCCAGTATGACTTGGTGTCCTCATAAGAAAGGAAATGTTAGGTGATTACGAAGGCCCACGGGGAGGAGGCTCTGTGGCTGCAGGGGCAGCGATTGGAGTGATGCAGCCGCAGGCCACCAATGCCACGGATCGAAGCTAAGAAGGGGCAAGAGAAGATTCTACTCATAGACTCAGAGTGATCACAGCCAGCTGACACCTTGATTTCAGAGGGGAGACCTTTCTGTGAGGTAGTCAGTTTGTGATGATTTGTCACAACAACCACAGGAAACTAACACAACTACACAGCTACTAGAATGGCTAAAATCCAGAAAACTGACGATACCACGTTTTTTCCTTCCAATTTTTTATTTAAATTCCAATTAACAGAGAACCTGATATTATACTGTATGTTCACCAACTGTTAAAATAAAAAATGAAAACAATAAATGCTAGTTAACATACAGTGTAATGTTAGTTTCAAGTGGAGAATTTCGTGATTTATCAGTTAACATTCAACACACAGTGCTCATCATAACAAGTACCCTCCTCAATGCCCGTCACCTGTTTCATTCATTCCCCCCGGCCTCTCTCTTTCTTCCCCCCTACGTTCATCTGTTTTATTTCTTGAATTCCACATATGAGTGAAATCATATGGTAGTTGTCTTTCTCTGACTGACTTGATTTTACTTAGTATAATACTCTCTAGCTCCATTCCTGTCACTGCAAATGGCAAGATGTCATTCCTTCTTATGGCCGAGTGATACTCCATTGTGTATGTGTACCACATCTTCTTTATCCATTCATCACTTAATGGACATTTGGGCTCTCTCCATAGTTTGGCAATTGTTGATGATGCTGCTATAAACATCACGGCGCGTGTATCCCTTCTAATTAACATTTTTGTATCCCTTGGGTTAATACCTAGTAGTGCAAAGCCTGGGTCATAGGATATTTCTATTTTTAACTTTTTCAGACACCTCCATACTGTTTTCCAGAGTGACTGCACCAATTTACATTCCCACCAACAGCGTAAGAGGGTTCCCCTTTCTCTGCCTTCTCGCCAACCACTCCTGTTACTTGTGTTGTTAATTTTCCCCATTCTGACTAGGTATAAGGTGATAACTACTCTTATTGTAGTTCTGATTTGCATTTCCTTGATGAAGAATGATGTCGAGCATCTTTTCATGTGTCTGTTGGATATCTGGATGTCTTGTTTGGAAGAATGTCTATTCGTGTCTTCTGCCCATTTTTTTTTAAGTTTATTTATTTTTGAAAGAAAGAGCACAAGCAGGGGAGGGGCAGAGAGAGAGGGGAACAGAAGATCCAAAGCAGGCTCCGTGCTGACAGCAGTGAGCCTGACGTGGGGCTTGAACTCACGAACTGCGAGATCATGACCTGAGCCAAAGTTGGATGCTCAACCGACTGAGCCACCCAGGTGCCCCTCTCTGCCCATTTTTTAATTGGGTGGTTTGTTTTTTGGGTGTTGAGTTGTATAAGTTATCTATAGGTTTTGGATCCTAACCCTTTATTGGGTATGTCATTTGCAAATATCTTCTCCCATTCCATAGGTGGCCTTTCAGTTTTGTTGGTTGTTTCCTTTGCTGTGCAGAAGCTTTTTATTTTGATGAAGTCTCGATAGTTTCTTTTTGCTTTTGCTTCCCTTGCTTGAGGAGACAGATCTAGAAAGAAGTTGCTACAACCGATGTCAAAGAGGTTACTGCCTGTGTCCTCCTCTAGGATTTTAATGGTTTCTTATATTTGGTTCTTTAATCCATTTTGAACTTATTTTTGTGTATGGTGTAAGTGGTCCAGTTTGATTCTTGTGCGTGTTGGTGTCCAGTTTTCCCAACACCAGTTGTTGAAGAGACTCTTTTTTTCCATTGGATATTATTTCCTGATTTGTTGAAGGTTAATTGGCCATATAGTTGTAGGTTCATTTCTGAGTTTGCTATTCTGTTCCATTGATCTATGTGTCTCTTTTTGTGTCAGTACCATATTGTCTTGATCACTACAGCTTTGTAATATAACTCGAAGTCTGGAATCGTGATGCCTCCAGCTTTGCTTTTCTTTTTCAAGACTGCTTCTGACAATTCCAATTTTTGACTATGATGCACAGCAACAAGAACTCTTATTAATGCCTGGTAGGAATGAAACATGGGCACAGCCACTTTGAAAACGGTGTGGTAGCTTCTCACAATACTAAACATTTTCTGACCGTATAATCCAGCAATCATGCTCCTAGGTATTTTCCTGAATGGTATGAAAACTTATGCTCATCCAAAAGCTACAAATGAATGTTCACAGTAGCTTTATGCATAATAGTCCCAAACTAAGAGCAATCAAGATGTCCTTCATTAGGTGAATTGATAAATAATCTGTGGCGCATCCTTACAGTGAAATATTCAATGCCCAAAACAAATGAGTTGGCAAGCCCCAAAAAGTCGTGGCTGAATTTTAAATGCATATTGCTAGGTGAAAGGACTTAGTCTAAAAAAGGCTACCTACTGTGGTTCCATCTATATGACATTCTAGAAAAGGCTAACCTAGTATGTAGACATATATATTTCCTTTCACTGTTATCTGAGATGGCCTGGAAGCAATGACACCCTAGCGGCAATTAGCATGCCTAATGCCCTGATCGTGGTTTGTAATGCCATTGTCCAAAAAAAAAGGGCCCTTTGGAAAAATGGCTAATTCTTGGACTAGAGGAGGAAATATACAAAATGAATCTGGTTCATCTTCTGGTGCCAGAAAGTAAGTGCTTAAAAAAACCCCACAATGTTGGGGTAACATTCAGGAGATATAGGAAAACGTTGAAGAGCTTTCAATGACCAAAGCTGGATTATTTGACCAACAAAGTTGGATTAGATCCCAATATATACAGTGAATGTCCATGACTTCATACTGGTATAAATTGTTGAACAAGTAAATAAATGGAGTAAATAGGCAAATCCTCCAAGCAGAATAATTGTAATAGATTTATGTAAATCCTCTGTCCTCAAGGAAGTGGGGCTTAACTCCCCACTTCCTTAACTGTGGGCTATGAATAGTGACTTCCTTCCAAAGAGAACAGTGTGGAAAGAGAAAAAAAGAGCAACGTTACAGCCAGGTAGTCAAAGTCAACATTAGCAGTACTGCAGATATGGTGTGACGAGAATGGCTCCTTACCTCTCTGATCTCCCAAAAACACATAACCCCAGCCAAATCTTCAGGAGAGATATCAGACAAATCTTAGTAGAGCATCATTCTACAAAATAACTGGCCACTACTGTTCAAAACCGTCAAGGTCATCAAAAACAAGGAAGGTCTGGGAAACTGTCAGAGCAAGAGGAACCCAAGGAGACACGATCTGTAAATGTAATATGACATCCCAGAGGGGATTCTGGAACAGAAAAGGGCAATTAGATAAAAAAAACAAAAACAAAAACAAAAAATCTAAAACTGTCCTAAAATAAAGACTTTATTCTAAAAAAGCAAAGTATATCACACCAGAGTGGCAAGTTTAGAAAACTTAAAAAGATCAATAGGAACAGCATTTCTGTTGCATCATCTCTAGAAGCCTTCTATTAACTCCGCTTCTTCTCCACTGAGGCTGAACCAGATGTTTTTCTATATGGTTGCGTGTTTCCCAGTGCTTATTTCTTTCATGACGTCATGCATGGCAGTAAGTGTATTATTGGATTGTAAGCTCAGCGAAGGCCAGGATTGTCTTAGTCGTTTTTGTATCCCCGACATCTACCACAGTGCTTGGCGCATAGTGTGCCTTTCATAAACGCTCACTGAATACATAAATGAGGGGGAAATAGGATTCCTCTGCAATAATTAAGACAACTTGATTCTTAAATTTGTCTAAATCTTCAGATTTCATAATATATTCAATATACACAGTAAGCAATGGCATCCAGAACGTGTCTATAGCTAACAAAGATGAATGAAAATTTTCCAGTAGTCGTTGCTCAGTTGCTTTTTGTTGAAGAATTTTGATTATCATCTTTAAGATCTTTTTCTCCATATCTTTCCACAAAAGCCAGGGGATAAAGACGTCTTGTCACTTGTTAAGGAAAAGAGGCCACTGAGGCTATCGAGGATTCCAAGACTTTTGGCCCATTTCTAGTTATAATCTTGGTTTAAAATCAACTGCTTTTTAAACCTCTCTTTGGAATAGCACTTCATTATCTTTTACTTATTACAAACTGTGCCACTTAAAAAATATTTCAAATAAATTTATGGGTCTGTTCTTTTGAGATAATAAGGAAGTGCATTTTTCTAAACCATGGCCTTTACAAATGCCTTTCTGTGCCATCAGCTTTTGATATTTAATTTGTTTTCAGCTTTGCACGGGCCTCTCAAAACAAAACTCAGTAAGTTATTATTATTCCCATAAGTTTCATTTTGATTTAGGCTTTTGATATTGTTATTAAGCATTACTGATTTTGTACTTTATTGTACACTAGTCATTAACAGGCCACGTTGTGGGGTAACTACTGATTTTGGCAACTGAGCAACAGATATTTTGTTTTAAAACAAATTGGTAAGGGGAACAGAGCAGAATAGCCACTTTCAAATTTTTTTTTCCTATCTGATGTCTTATAAGCAGAACTCATGTCTTTTTCGTTTAGTAAATATTAACTACCATGTTGAGTATTCCCTGGGCGGCCTAGCACTGTGCTTTATAAGGCTGGTGATACAAAAGCTTTAAAGAGTAGCCAGAAAATTGTTCTCATTGTTTATTAAGCATAAAAAAGGATTTTTTTAGGGGCGCCTGGGTGGCGCAGTCGGTTAAGCGGCCGACTTCAGCCAGGTCACGATCTCGCGGTCTGTGAGTTCGAGCCCCGCGTCGGGCTCTGGGCTGATGGCTCGAAGCCTGGAGCCTGTTTCTGATTCTGTGTCTCCCTCTCTCTCTGCTCCTCCCCCGTTCATGCTCTGTCCCTCTCTGTCCCAAAAATAAATAAACGTTGAAAAAAAAAATTAAAAAAAAAAAAAAAAGGATTTTTTGATTAATTAGCTTCATTCAATTATGCAAGCAATACATGATCATGGTAAAAAATTGGAACAATGAAGAAGAGTGTAAGGTAACATGTCAGTCTCCCTTCTTGCTTTCCCGATACCACTGTCCTCCCTTCCTGGAGACCAATGCTTGCCAGTGTCTTGCATATCCTTCTAGAAATCTTCTGTGTACACACACACACACACACACACACACACACACACACGCAGAGTTTCTACCATAAATGGGACCTTATTATACATAGTTTTCTGCATTTAATTTTGTTTTGTTTTTTGCCTTCGAAGTCAGTATATAGGTGTTTCCTTTATTCTTTTACATAGACCTACTGTAGGATACTAAGTAACAATATGTTTAAAACACAGATTTGATGTAGAAATTGCATCTATGACAATGCAGGCAAGTACATATTTAAAAAGAGAGATTTTTGTACTAAACCAGATGCACTGTGGAAAACTTGTGTTTTGTTTAGTCACCTTAACAAACACAGCCCTTTACTTCCCCATGACAGGGGAAGAGACTTATAAAAATATCTTGAGATTCTTTATGTAGAGTAATATTTAGATGCATTATTCATTGAGCACCATCTATGTGTCAGAATTCATGCTAGTTAATACGTATCATATTTGGTGGTCGGCCAAGGCATTGTGATCAAGAAAACTTGGGTTTCATTCCCCAAGTGGCTTAAGAGCTATATAATTTGGGGTATTCCTCCCTCTGTTTCCCAATCTTTTTTTAATATTTTATTTTTCTTTTGAAAGAGCATGAGTGGGGTAGGGGCAGAGAGAGAGGGTGATAGAGGTTCCAAAGTTGGCTCTGCTCTGACAGCAGGGAGCCCCGTGCAGGGCTCGAACTCACAAACCATGAGATCATGATCTGAGCTGAAGTCTGAAGCTCACCCAGCTGAGCCACACCCACTCCCTAATCTCTAAAATGTGAATAATGTTACTTACCCAAGTGGGTTTATGTACTAATTAAATGATACACTACATGTATTACCTTGAGAATTGTAAGTTCCATACAAGGTTGCCAAATAATAGCTAATTCAGCTAATAATGTAAATCATTAATTATGCTAGAATTTAGAGATACATTGGAAGATTCTGGCCATTTGAAGTTGGAGAGTGTATCCGGGGAAGGCATTTCACATTATTTGTATATTCTTATATTGTTTGAATTATTAATATTATTTAAAATGTGAATTAATTTATATTTTACAAGTTATACATGCACATAGTTCTAAAAAATTAAATACAGGGGCACCTGGGTGGCTCAGTCGGCTGAGCACCTGACTCCTGATTTTAGCTTAGGTCATGTTCTCACCATTTGTGACAGTGCAGAGCCTGCTTGGACTCTCTCTCTCCCTCTCTCTGCCCCTCCCCCGCTCACTCGCACTCTCTCTCTCTTAAAAATAAGTAAACATTAAAAATATTAAAAAACAAAACACAAAAAGGCTCGTAGTAAGAATCTCTTTGTCTGCCCCACCCCTCCCTGTTGCTAATTTCTGCTCTTGAGAGGCAATCAATTCAATATTGTAGCTGTTCAAGCTGCTATTGACTGCCATATTTTTAAAATTTTTAAATGCTTATTTATTTTGAGAGTGGGGGGAGAGGGAGAATCCCAAGCAGGCTCTGTGCTTCAGCACAGAGCCTGATAGGGGGCTTGAACTCACAAACCGTGAGATCATGACCTGAGTCCAAATCAGAAGTCAAATGCTTACCCCACTGAGCCACCCAGGTGCCCCTAACTGCCATATTTGTAAATAATATATATACGTTTCTCTTTTTGGATACATCAGTTTCAGACATTATCTACTGACTATATTGAAAACACATTATGATGGTTGAAAATTTATTTTCGTATACGACAGTGCTCCCCCCTTTTCCAAGCCAATCTCCCCATGTTGTTATACTACTTTTTGTTGTTGTTGCTGTTAAAGCAATATCCAACATTTGCATCAATGATGACATAAGTACTGTTCGTTGATGGACCATATTTTAAACTATGATTACATTCACTTTCTCTGAAAACATTTTATTTGTTCTAGAGTTAATCTCCTCCTCTTCTTCCTCTTCCTTGCGCTCCATTATTTGATTGGCTTTTAAGTACCTGTTGTTCCCTTTTTCTCCAGATACACCAGCATATCCATAAAAACACCTGTCAGTAATTTCTCCAAGGGTACCTGGCTGGCTCAATCAGTACAGCATTCGATTCTTGATCTCAGGGTCATGAATTCAAGCCCTATGCTGGGTATGGAGCCTACCTAAAAAATAATAAAAATTTCTCCAAATGTTCCAAAACATCATATAACACATAAATTTCCTTTAAAAAAAAACAAGCTTTGGGGCGCCTGGGTGGCGCAGTCGGTTAAGCGGCCGACTTCAGCCAGGTCACAATCTCGCGGTCCGCGAGTTCGAGCCCCGCGTCGGGCTCTGGCCTGATGGCTCAGAGCCTGGAGTCTGTTTCTGGTTCTGTGTCTCCCTCTCTCTCTGCCCCTCCCCCGTTCATGCTCTGTCTCTCTCTGTCCCAAAAAAATAAATAAACGTTGAAAAAAAAAATTAAAAAAAAAAACAAAACAAAAAACAAGCTTAGAGACCTTCCTCCCAGAGGTGCCAATCCCCCCCTTTTCTGACCTGGATTGGCTATTCCTATGCCTGCTTCAAAAACTGTTATTCTAAGACTTCCCTTCACCATTCCTCAGGCTTGGATCTCCTATATCTAGAGTCCCATGTCACCCTGTCTTAGTTCGTTCATTTCTCTTCTGACATATATCCTCCAGCACTTTTCTCAATTAGAGTACACAGTATGCAAAGTTTTGAGTCTTCCCAGGGCGAAAAGCTTTTATCTTCTATTTGATTGGTAGTTGGCTTGGTGTAGAATGCAAAGTTGAAAATATTTACTGTCTCAAAGTCTTCTTCCTCATTGTTCAGGTCTTCAGAAATGAATTTTTCAGTTACCTGATCAAGGGTGTCTATCTATACCTGGCTGCCTGGCTGCTGGGGGCAAGGTTGAAGAGTAGAGCACAAATTTAACTCTCACTGAATTCCCCTTTGGGTCTGTGTTCCATTCAAGTTTTCTTTTTCCTTGGCATCCCCCGGTTTAAAGACTCTCAGATGTCATTTCTTTCAGAACTTGGGGGCCGCCTGCCTGAGAAGTTAGGAGAGGAACTAATTTCTGGTATTATCCCCACAACTTACTTCTACTTGTTGCATTACCTAATGACTATCCCTAAGCATGGAGGCCCACAGGAGTTCTTCAGGGTGGATTGTTCTGTTCTCATCAGCGTCCTCCTCTGTTGCCACTTACATTCTAGCCTCCTCTGTCTTTGTAAATGAACTATTAGGCCCCTGTATTTTTGTTGTTGTTATTTCTGGGGGTTTTGTGTGTGTGTGTGTTATTTATTCATTTTTAATTTTATTTTTTTAATTTATATCCAAATTAGCATATAGTGCAGCAATGATTTCAGGAGTGGATTCCTTAATGCCCCTGACCCATTTAGCCCATCCCCCCTCCCACAACCCCTCCAGTAACCCTCTTTTTGTTCTCCATATTTATGAGTCTCTTCTGTTTTGTCCCCCTCCCTGTTTTTAGATTATTTTTGTTTCCCTTCCCTTATGTTCATCTGTTTTGTCTCTTAAAGTCCTCATAGGAGTGAAGTCATATGCTTTTTGTCTTTCTCCTACTGACTAATTTCACTTAGCATCATACCCTCCAGTTCCATCCACGTAGTTGCAAATGGCAAGATTTCCTTCTTTCTGATTGCCGAATAATACTCCATTGTACATATATACCACATCTTTTTTATCCATTCATGCATCGATGGACATTTGGGCTCTTTCCATACTTTGGCTGTTGTCGATAGTGCTGCTGTAAACGTGGGGGTGCCTGTGTCCCTTCGAAACAGCACACCTGTATCCCTTGGATAAATGCCTAGTAGTGCGATTGCTGGGTCGTAGGGTAGTTCTATTTTCAATTTTCTGAGGAACCTCCATCCTGTTTTCCAGAGTGGCTGCACCAGCTTGCATTCCCACCAACAATGCAAAAGAGATCCTCGTTCTCCGCATCCTCGCCAACATCTGTTGTTTAGGCCCCTGTATTTAAAAAAAAAAAAAATTAATCTCTCATCTATTGTCTTTTTTCCTGGCTTTAAAGAAAATCTTCATGGGTGTATACATTACAGTCTGTGGTAGGCAGAATAACACCCCAAAGATACCCACATCCAGATCCCTGGAACCTGTGTACATGTGTCATCTTCCATGTTAAAAGGATCTTGCAGATGTGATTGAATTAAGGATATTGAGCTTGGGACATTGCACTGGGTTATCTGGGTGAGCTCAATGTAATCGCAGTGGTTTTTATAACAGGTGGTAGAAGGATGAGAATTATTAGTAAGAGATGTGAGGATGTAATGAACGGGCCGTGAGCCAAAGAATGCAGACCACCTCTAGAAGCTGAAAACATCAAAGAAAAGTCTTCGGCCCTGAAGCCTCCAGAAGATGTGCAGCCATGATGACACCTTGGCTTTAGATTTCTGACCTCCGTAATTATAAGAGAAGAAACTTGTGTTGCCTTAAGCCACTAAATTTGTGGTAATTTGTCATAGCACCAATAGGAAACTAATACCGATTTGGGGAATCCCACTGGGGGATTCTGTAACAAATATCTGAAAATGTGGAAGTAGGTTTGGAACTGAGTAATTGGCAGAGGCTGGAAGAATTTGAGGGGCATGATAAGAAAAGCCTACTTTGCCTTGAACAGACCATTGGAAATATGGAAATTAAAGGTGTTGCTGGTGAAGACTCAGAAGGAAGTGAGAAACATGGTAGAGAAGACGTACATTGCCTGAGAGAATACCTAAATTGTCATAAACAGACTGCCGGTAGAAATACAGATGTTTATAAACGTGCTGCTGAGGGCTCAGAAGGAAAGGATGAACATGTTCTTGGAAACTGGAAGAAAGAGGACCTTTGTTATATCATTGCAAAAAGATTTGCTGATTTGTGCCAGACAGTTGCACGGAAAGTGGAACTTGTAAGCAGTGAGTTTGAATATAGCCAAGATTTCCAAGCAAAATGGTGAAGGTACAGTGTAATTTCTTCTCGCCGCTTATAATAAAATGCAAGAGAAAAAAAAAAAAGGCAGATTAAGGGAAGAACTGCCCTGCAAAAAGGAACCATAAATGATGATTTGTAAAATTCTCAGCCTATCCGGATCATACAAGATCCTCAAACTAGGCGATTCCCTGCCAGATAGCATACTCTGGAGAGAAAGTGAAGGCTGTGGCTGGACAACCTTTTGCTAGTGTGTCCAAAGGAACACCAGAACAGAGGGCTCTTTGAAGAGATTAGTCATGGGATTCATGAATCCCTTCAGCCATCTCAGCAGGAGCCAAAAATAGATACGGGCTTATCTAGGAAAGACCTTTGGAGAGGCCTCCTCTCTAACCGTAAATCCTCCTTATTTTTCAGCCTCTGGTGACCAATTATTTTTTTTAATTACTGAACTATAATTGACATACAATGTTATATTAGTTTCAGGTGTACAACGTACTTATTTGACAATTCTAGGCGGTACTCAATGCTCACCACTGAAAGTACAGTCATCATACGATATGACTCCAATATTATTGCCTCTCTTCCCTGTGCTGTACTTTTCTTATTTGTGACTTATTCATTTCATAACTGGAAGTTTGTACCTCTTAACTCACTTCACCTATCTTACCCATCCCCTCACCCACTTCCCCTTTGGCAACCAGCGGTTTGTTCTCTGTATTTAAGAGTCTGTTTTGTTTGATTATTCATTTTCATTTTTAGATTCCACATAGGAGTGAAATCATATGGTGTTTGTCTTCCTGTGTCTGGCTTGTTTCACCTAGCATTATACCTCCTAGGTTCGTCCATGTTGTCGCAAATGGCAAGATTTCCTTCTCTTTATGACCAAGTAATATTCCGTCACACGCATATAACACATCTTACGTGTGCATTCATCTATCAATGGACACTTGGGTTGCCTCCATATCTTGGCTATTGTAAATTATGCTGCAGTAAACCTAAGGGTGCAGATATCTTTTCAAATTCATCTTTTTGTTTTCTTTGGGTAAATACCCAGTAGTGGAATTATTGGATCATATGGTATTTCCATTTTTTATTTCTTGAGAAACTTTCACACTGTTTTCCACAGTGGCGACACTGATTTACAGCCCCAGCAACAGGGTAGGAGGGCTCCCCTTTCTCCACATCCTCCCCAACACATCTTATTTCTTATCTTTTTGATACTAGCCGTTGTGACTGGTGTAAGGTGGTACATCATTATGGTTTTGATTTGCATTTTCTAGATGATTAGTGATATTAAACATCTTTTCATGTGTCTGTTGACCATCTGGATGTCTTCTTTGGAAAAATGTCTGGTCAGGACCTCTGCCCGTATTTTATGCAGATTGTTTTGTTTTGTTTTGTATCGTTGGTGTTGAGTTGTATATGTTTTCTAAATACATTTTGGATATTAACCCCTTAGCAGATTTATCATTTATAAATATCCTGCCCCATTCACTAGGTTGCGTTTTTTTGCTTTGTTGATGGTTTCTTTGCTGTGCAAAAGCTTTTTATTTTCATTCAGTCCCAGTAGTTTACTTTTGCTTATGCTTCCCTTGCCTCAGGAGAGGCACCCATAAATGCAATGAATCCCCTTGACATACATCGGACACTCCCGATGTTTTTGTGAATGTTATATCAGAAGAAATTCTGCCGTCTGTACTGAAAGGGACAGAGACAAGATGAAATGAGAGAAAGCCATCAGTCTCCCCAACATCTATAGGCAAGAAACATACTGGTAAAACTGCTTAGAGGCAAAACACATGGCTGTGATTCATAAAAAAGGAAGGATGAAATTAGAGAAAAACATCCTATGACTTCACTCCTATGAGGACTTTAAGAGACAAAACAGATGAACATAAGAGAAGGGAAACAAGAATAATATAAAAGCAGGGAGGGGGACAACACAGAAGAGACTCATAAATACGGAGAACAAACAGAGGGTTACTGGAGGGGTTGTGGGAGGGGGGATGGGCTAAATGGGGAAGGGGTATTAAGGAATGGACTCCTGAAATCATTGTTCCACTAGATGCTAACTAATTTGGATGTAAATTTAAAAAAATAAAACATGAAATTAAAAAAAAAAAAAGGAAGGATGATTCGAAAGCCAGAGCTGAGGGCCCTGAGGGAAGAGCCACCACCCACGGAGGATTAATTCCCACGCCTTACAACCTCGTAGAGTCTGCCCAATTGGATTTTAAGTTTTCTTGGGACCGGTGATTCCTTTTTTCCTTTCAGTTTTTTCCCTTTTTGAATGGAAATGTAGTTAACTGTTATTCTATGCCTGTCCCATTATTATATTTTGGGATCAGATGACCTGTTCGTTGAGTTTCAGACATTCACAGATGGGGAGTGATTTTGCACCAGGATGGATTTTACTGATAGTCTGACTCATAACAAATTAAATGATTTAGACTATAAGATTTGTGGGTTTTGATATGATGGAGACAATTTGATGAGATTTTGGATTTCAGTTGATGCTATGATAGGTAACGACTTTTTTGGCCCTTGATATAAGATGGATGGAGTTTACATGTGAGATGGATGTGGATTTGGGGGGCCTGGAGGGAAGACTGTGGTAGGCTCAAGAATGGGTCTCCAAAGATGTGCACGTACTATTCCCCGGAACATGTGAATATGGTACCTTATATAGTAAAACAGACTTTGCAGGGGCGCCTGGGTGGCGCAGTCGGTTAAGCGTCCGACTTCAGCCAGGTCACGATCTCGCGGTCCGGGAGTTCGAGCCCCGCGTCGGGCTCTGGGCTGATGGCTCAGAGCCTGGAGCCTGTTTCCGATTCTGTGTCTCCCTCTCTCTCTGCCCCTCCCCCGTTCATGCTCTGTCTCTCTCTGTCCCAAAAATAAATAAACGTTGAAAAAAAAAATTAAAAAAAAAACAACAACAGACTTTGCAGGTGTGATTATGTTAGGAATCTTGTTTTTTAAAAAAAATTATTTATTTTGGGGAGAGTGCAAGCAGGGAAGGGGCAGAGAGAGAGAGAGGGGGACAGAGGATCCGAAGCAGGCTCTGCACTGACGGGCCGACAGAAGCCAGCCCAATGCGGGGCTTGAATTCACGAAATGTGAAATCATGACCTGCGCCGACGTGGGATGCGCCACTGACTGGGCCACCCAGGTGCCCCTATGTTAAGAATCTTACAATAGGACAGTATCCTGGGTTATTCAGGTGGATCCAATGTAATCACAAGGGTCCCTATAAAAGGGAGGCCGGAGGCTCAGATTCATTAGTAATGCAGATGAGGACGGAAGAAGTAGGTTGGAACGAAAGGAAGAAAAAGCCATGAGCCAAGGAATGCAGACAGCCTTTAGAAGAAGAAAAAGGTAAGGAAGTGGATTCTTCCGTGAAACCTCCAGAAGTAACATGGCTGCCACTTAGATTTTAGAGTTTGCTCCTCCAGTACTAGAAGATGGTAAACTTGTATTAAGCCACCAAATCTGTGGTAGTTTGTCACAGCAGCAAAAGGAAACGAGTAAATGTCTTCACACATTTTAATGGAATTTTGTGAAGGATTAGGGAAAAGAAGCATTTGTGTTTAATTTCTCGTGTTTTAACCAAAATTCAGTTATTGTTATTATGAACATATTTGAAATCTTTCCCCTTTGATAAAACCCTACGTGTTTTTTATAATCTAGCTAGTGTCTCACCACAGCTGTGAAAACCTTTTTCTTTTTTTCTTTTTTACCTTCTCTGGCTCTCAGTGGCTTATCTTTTTTAAACCTGTGTAGTATTTACTGTTTCTACTTCTTAATTTTATACTGAATCGTATAAAGACTTAGTGTCTAAAGACTTCATATATTAATTCATTAACCACTTGTGAACATATTTTAAATATATTGAGTATTTCCTAGTGCCAGGCACCATGCTAAATGTTGAGACCCAAGATTCAAAGAGGAATCCAAGAGACACATCCTTCCCTGAAAGGTGCCCATAATGTCCACTATTCTCATTTCCTATTAACTCGTAAGTCTCTGTCACGAGACTGTAGGCACCCTGAATGCAGGGCATTTTATATTCCTCTACTATGCTTGACATGATATTAGCACCTTAGTGAAAATTTCTTCACGAAAGAAAGAGGAACAAAAAAGGAAAGAAAATACAGTAACGTCTAGGCTGGGATAGAATTCTTTCTCTTCCCCACCGTCAAAATGCCATGTAAGTGGTATTTTCTAGGATAATCTATTAAAATAGTTTATTCCTCTTTGCGGACAACTCTGGGCCATAACAAAATTAGCCTAAAATCCACTGCATAGATTAAATTAGAATGGGTCTCCTTGATTCTTGATCTGTGTGTTATAATTAAAATGAAAACATCTGCAGCCATTTTGTGTTGATGGTAATTTAGAATTTTTGATTTAGCCTTTTATAAAGGCGATGTGTTTAGAGTCAAACTGCCTAAAATACGTTTTACGTTTCCTGCCTTGACCTTTAAGAAATTTAGTTAGGCAATTAATGCCTATAACTAATGAAGTTAGTGATCTTAGCTCTTGTGCAGCCGCATCTCTGAGAAGATGCCTCATACCTATCCAGTAAGGAAAAAAAAAAAAAAAACCCTTTTTTAATTTTCAGTACATGCCTTTGGTTCCCATGGAAACAGCTCAGTAAAAGAAGTTTGAAATGTTACGTATTATTTAATATCTTATATTCATATAAATATTGCCAGAAGATATGTCATATCTATTCAAGTGTAAAGTATCACGGGAGTTAAGCAAAGGAATATATTAAATTGAAACTCATTGTGGTCCATTGCTGTTGACATTGCTGGCCTGGAAGGAACTTCAATAAGAATCTCAAGGACTATCTTGAAAAAATAATCAATACCTTGAGTAGAAAGTGTACTGATTTTGTTAGTGAGGATTCTTACAATCACACCACACTCCTCTATTTTGTAGAAAAAGACCTAAGAACTTGACTTTGGCTTAGGTTTTAGGGAGATGTCAATTTCAAATTGACTTACATTTACTCACTTAGATTTATGTGGGGACCAGTAAAATTGGATGGATCCCAAATAAAAGAGGTTATTGACTTTGCATAGTAATGTGAAGTTTCCAAGTGCGAACCATTGCAATAAATAATGTTTCACTTTCAACCAATTCCATGCTATTGACCAATCTCAACTACTAAACCTAAGCATCTAGTCTCGGATCACTCAGAATTCTCATTTTCTGACTCTACAGATCTTTTAGACTGGAATAGCACTGCTGGTGGAATCTTTGCAAGACACTCAAACATTTTCTTTCATATTTTGGGTGTTTTTGTTTTTTTTTTAATCGTACAACATTGAAGGAGTTGAACACAATGAAGTCTGTATTTCACACTTTGTTCTGTAGCATCTTGACGTTGAGTATCGCATGCAATTTCTAGTTCTGGCTGCTACACGTCAGCTTGACCGTGCCCTAATGCACTCGTCCCTGTGGAATGTTCCCTGGAGTGCTTACCTCAGCCTCAGAGTATGAAGGGCTCAGGCAGGGATCCCACCCATTCCTCTTCCGGGAGTACCTTAAACTCTTCTGTCTGTTTCTTTGCAGGTCAGTCTCCTTACACTGTAAACTCCCTCAGGCCAGGGGTCACATCTTACTGGTTTTCAATGTATCCTTCTCTAGCCTATCTGAGATGAAGCTTGATAAATTAATAGTAAAAATACCAAATTTCCAGTCTGAAACATGCTGTGTTAGGGAAGTATATTCTTGTGTGTAACAATGTATATACTGGATAATTATTCCAAATAACTCCAGAAATAATTCTTTGCGTATATCTGAGTGGGGGGCACATGCTAAATTCCCAAGCAGCAAACCAGCCTCTTGCCACACACACACATGCGCACGCGTCAGTGACTTATCAGTGAGAATGATGCATGACTGACTTTTAAGTAGCTCAGGGGCGCCTGGGGGCCCAGTTGGTTGAGCGTCCGACTTCAGCACAGGTCATGATCTCACAGTTCGTGAGTTCGAACCCTGTGTCAGGTTCTGTGCTGACACCTCAGAGCCTGGAGTCTGCTTCAGATTCTGTGTCTCCCTCTCTCTCTACCCCTCCTCCACTCACACTTTGTCTCTCTCTCAAAAGTAAACTTTAAAAAAATTTTTTAATAGCTCAGAAGTTGAGACAACTGGTAGAGTGTTCCGAAACCATCCATGTGATTGCATTGTCTAAGAAAAAGATCATTTCAAAATGTCTCCTTAAGCAACTGTTGCCAAGTCCTTTCCAGTACAAACACTGATTTGCAGGTGAAGCTGTTACCCTGACAAGATCTAATGGTACCCAGGACTCTTAGTGCTTTCCGACTCACTGCCTGACTTTGTCAGGAAACTTCTTTTGGTGCCTGTCAGTGCGATGTAAAACCCTAAAAAACGTCTCCCCTAAAAAAAGCCTTTCTTGACCAAGCTGTTCTGAGAGGTACATATCTTAAAAACAGAAGCAATTGTAAAGAAAATGCCATAAGCAATACCATCCATCTCAGCATCAAGAATTGCCCCAATACAAATTGAAATCTTTGACACAAAGAATTTTTAACACATTCTTGACTCACCTGGCTTCCTATCCCATTCCCTTAGGATGAGGTTAATCTTCCTTTCTAGCATCAAACACCGTGGAGACCAAAGAAGCAAGCTGCCACAGTTACTAACAACCCAAACCGATTGACGACATCAAGGCGGGGAGCTCTCCCTTCCATCATGCTAGGGGTTCCTCCCACACAGCAGTGGCCAAGGATGGAGGAAGATGGTGACATGGGCTCATGAAATATTTACTTTATTGACCTTGACTAAGATAAAGTCAGTTGGGAGATACAACGACCTGTGGTGTCTAAAATATGCTCTCCTGTGCAGGTTCAGTACAATTCCTTTTATGGACAACTTAAATCTGTCTCTGTATCATCTTACATTTTATCGAAGAAGACCTTTACCAAATTTCTCACCAATGTTTCCATGAAGGTGGAGCTGACTGGATCATAATTTTACCCTACTTACTGATCAGCTTTCCGATTACCATTTACTTGATTTGAATAAACTTTTCTTCACTATATTATACATATAAAGGGGGCAAGAAATAGCCAGGGCAACTAGGAGTGGGTCTATGCAGTTCAGTCTCAGTTGTGACTTTTGCTTAATGTGGTCACACTCAACTGTGTTCTTGACTCACCTCACTCCTGTGGTTGTAAAAATGCAAACACTCTATCTTCTCTTTTTCCTGCCTGTTGTTCTCCAACGTCTTACCTATACGTACGCCTGATTTCACTAATTAACACATTGTATTTGTACTGACCAAAGTGATGTATTTCCCTTCTCCTATGCTAGAGATTTCTGCCCTGCTCATTGAAAACCTGTCTAATCGTCTAACAACCATTAAGTCATTTCTGTGCTCTGGTGAGACTCCCAACCAGGCACTTTAAGAGGAGTATTAAATACTCTTTCTAACTTCGCCAAACTTTTCACAAAGCAGCTTCCATTGTTTACATATCTCCCACTTCGGCAGGCCATTCAGGTGAAAGTGCCTGACTTTGGAGAAATCCGAGTGTCTTGCATTTTCTCTTAGGTCAAGACTATAGGCAATTTTTTTTTTAACCTTACCAATGTTTTTAATAAAATGAATTATCTCAACTCTCATTGTTTAAGATATTAGTTTAGTTGGCATGATAAAATGTCTTTGACTTGAATATACTCATGGTTACCTCACTCTGTTTGCTCATATTTTGCAGCTAAGATTATTCACACAATAGAGGTTGATTTTTAAAATCATTATTGTTTGGGAGTACCTGAGTGGCTGAATGATTAAGCATCCGACTCTTGATTTTGGCTCAGGTCATGATCCCACGGTCCTGGGGTGGTGTGAGGCTCTGTGCTGGGCACTGAGACTGCTTGAGATTCTCTCTCTCCCTCTCCCTCTCCCTCTGCACCGCAACTCCTCGCACGCGTTCCCCCTCCCTCCCTCCCTCCCTTTCTCTCTGTCTCAAAAAAAGTCATTGTTTAAAAATCAAACTTGGCTCTACCTATCTACGTTATACATTGTGAAAAGAAACCACGAAGTATGATTGAATGACACATGCTTTTATTTCTTTTGGGAGAATGTCATGTTTGTTAAATTTAAAATGTTCTTTTTTTTTTTAATTTTTTTTTTCAACATTTATTTATTTTTGGGATAGAGACAGAGCATGAACGGGGGAGGGGCAGAGAGAGAGGGAGACACAGAATCAGAAACAGGCTCCAGGCTCTGAGCCATCAGCCCAGAGCCCGACGCGGGGCTCGAACTCACGGACCGCGAGATCGTGACCTGGCTGAAGTCGGACGCTTAACCGACTGCGCCACCCAGCCGCCCCTAAAATGTTCTTTTTGATGGAGAGCAAAATTGAGAAATAAATTAAACAGAAAAAATGCCAAGTGGTGGCAAATGTGCCCTTAGATTATTCCAGGAATATTTGAACTCCAAAAAAAGATGAGAGAGTCACAAAAGTTCACAGTAAACGTATCAACGCAGCGTATGCTTTAGCACCATGTGCTTTTCTTTTAAAGGGTAAGTCATTTTATATCAAGTGGCAAATATAGTCACCAAAATGGGTTGGGTCTATTGATGAACATTTAGTTAAAAGAAAGAGAAGTACAGAAACATATTTGCCATCCATTTCAGAGTTTCTACGCCTCATAAACCATTTGAACCAAAAAATGCACAGATATAATTGAAAGTACTACTTATGTAACCACAGTATTTGAATTAAAATAGAATATTTTAACCATTAAAAGATAATATTCTGGCATAATTAGATTTTCCCACATTGCTAGAGTCAGAAGGCATGTTTTGTTTATTTTAGTGTCTCCTAAATCACTTAGCACAGCTCAATACAATTGATTCAATGAAGTAATTCTCTTCCTTTTTCCTGTTAATTTTCTTTTTTGCTTGTGAAATTCAAAGGTCATCCTAAATGAGAAAAAATATAATGGCCTGGCAAACCCATTAAAATTCATCCCTCTCCTCCGAGTGTTTTGCTGAATTCATTAATCTATTCATTGATCGAACATAAACTGAGTGGAAACTATGTGTTATGATATGCCAGCCACTCTTCAAGAACTGGCGTAGAAATTAATAAAACATAAGGCTTCTTCTCAAAATACTCAGAAGCTAGTAGGGAAGGCACATAATCAGTTCATTAAAATATAACCAACAAAAATAATTTATGCATAACCAATATGATCTATTTTCATCAACTTTGGGTACAAATCAGTCAAATCTCTCTTCTTCTAAGTATCTGCCATCGGATGATAGCAGAAATTCCATAGTTTCTCCTTTGATCCCTGCCCTTCCCTCTTACTTTCATTTTAATACCCAATAACCCAAGGGGAGTTATTGAGTACAAAGAGATCATTTTTGCTTCTAAATATCAGGAAGAGAGAGAACTGAGAAAAGGCATTGTAAATCTATCAAGGTTTTCGCTTTCATTGCTGCCACAAGGACCTGAATTTCCTGGATTTTAGGGTTAAAGTCTTAGTTCTTTTGATTCATTCTTACACGTTCAGCTATTAATCCAGAAAAATTGGTGCCAAGATTTGTTCTATGCTCCATTCTACCCCATAGTTCTTGTGTCAGCTCTGGTCATCAGCCTAGACAACTTCTAAACTCATGGTGAGATCTCATTTAGAAGTCTTGGCATCCTTTCTTTCCAGAGAATCGCAGTAAGTTATCAGTCCAATCAACTAGAGAGTTCATATAATATTGAACCTCAAAAAGTAAGGGATAAGAATTATAGCGATTTCCTCTTAAGTGGCTGCTTAATCTCTATGTAAATTTAACCTTTTTATTATTTTTCTTTTTCAAATGGTATTAAGATATTAGGAGGGGCTGCTTTTCCAAGACACACATAACACACTTTTCCTTTAAAGCATCAGGCACCTATAAGCCTTTGATTTCTATGACTGTGGTATGGAGCACAAAAGTAATGTGCCTGCACATGACTGGTCTCGACTTCTAGACACAGGATAATGTCCCACATATGTTTAATATTTATTTTTTATTTTGATTCCTCGAATATGAGAACACACCCTGTAACATGCACAGAAAGTAATCTAGATATATTGGGGAAACCCCTTCAACCTAACATTGCAATGAGGCCTAAAGTAATACATGAGTTCACTCGATAAATATGTACTGATTATCTACTGTTTTCTAGGTGCTAGGGACACAGCAGTGAATATGAGGCCCTAATTCTTATGGAAAGCATGCTTTAGTGGTTGCAGACACAAAGTTAAGAAAGAATAGGCACAAAGTTAAGAAAGAATACATATATAATATGGCAGATGGTGGTAAGTGTTTGAAAAAATAAAAATTAGGATTAGGGAACAGAGGCTAACAGAGGGTGGGGAGGATATTATATCGAATATTTTAATAGAGCCCTCAGGGAAGGCCTTTCTGCAAGGTGACCTTTGGGCCCCACTACCTGAAGTGAAGAGCAAACCGTTACAATATCTATACTAAGAGCCTCTATATAGAGAGGCTAGTAAGACAGCAGCATGTTTTGTTTGAGTCAGGATCATTGGCCAGCTATGGAAAGGGTGAGGATGGGGAGAGGAAATTTAAATATTTATTTAAAGGTTTAGAAATTTACATGATGTATTAGTTTTCTTTAATTTGTTAATGTTTATTCATTTTTGAGAGAGAGAGAGAGAGAGAGAGAGAGAGAGAGAGAGAGAGAGAGAAAACGAGAATGAGCAGGGGAGGGGCAGAGAGAGGAGGACAGAGGATCCGAAGCAGGCTCTGTGCTGACAGCAGAGAGCCTGATGTGAGGCTCAGACTCACAAACCGTGAGATTATGATCTGAGCCAGAGTTGGACACTCAACCGACTGAGCCACCCAGGGGCCCCTATGCTGTATTAGCTTTCTATTGCTGCTATATAGCACAGTACCACACATTTGGTGGCTTCAAACAGCACGGATTTATTATTTTACAGTTCTGGAAGTCAGAAGTCTGAAAATGGGTCTTAAGGGGGCTAAAATCAAGGCATCTGCAAGGCTGTATTCCTTTATGAAAGCTTTGGGGGAAAACTATTTCCTTGCCATTTCCAGCTTCTGGAGTCTGCCTCCATTGCTTAGTTCATAATCAACTTCCTCCGTCCTCAAATCCAGCAGCGTGGCATTTCTCTGAGCATTTCTTTTGTAGCTGCATCTCTTTCTGACCTCCTCTTCTGCCTCCCTCTTCCACTTTTAAAAAAAGAAATGTTTTAATTTAAATTTTAGTGAACATCAAGTGCAAAATTGGTTTCAGGAGTAGAATTCAGTGATTCATCCCTTACAACAAACAGTGCTCATCACAACAAGTGCCCTTTTCGATACCCACCATCATCCTGGCCCATCGCCCACCCGCCTCCCTCTATCAACCCTCAGTTTGTTCTCTGTCGTTAAGAGTCTCTTGTGGTTTGTTTCCCTCTCTTCTCTCCCTCCCCCACTTCTCGTGTGTTCATTTGTGTTGTTTCTTAAATTCCACATATGAGTGAAATCATACAGTATTTGTCTTTCTCTGATTTATTTCATTTAGCACAATACATCCTACCTCCATCCACATCGTCGCAAATGGTAAGATTTCATTCTTTTTACTTTAATTTTTTTTAAATAATTTACATCCAAATTAGTTAGCATACAGTGCAACAATGATTTCAGGAGTGGATTCCTTAGTGCCCCTTACCCATTTAGCCCATCCCCCCTCCCACAACCCCTCCAGGAACCCTCAGTTTGTTCTCCATATTTATGAGTCTCTTCTGTTTTGTCCCCCTCCCTGTTTTCATATTATTTTTGTTTCCCTTCCCTTATGTTCATCTGTTTTGTCTCTTTAAAGTCCTCATTCTTTTTGATGGCTGAGTAATATTCCATTGTGTATATACACCACATCTTCTTTATCCATTCATCAGTCGATGGACATTAGGACTCTTTACATAGTCTGGCTATAGTTGATAATGCTGCTTGCTATAAACATTGAGGTACATGTACCCCTTTATATCTGTATTTTTGTATCCTTCGGGTAAATACATAATAGTGCAATGGCTGGGTTGTAGGATAGTTCTATTTTTAGTGTTTTGACACCCTCCATACTGCTCTCCAGGGTGGCTGCATAAGTTTTCATTCCCACCAGCAGTGTAAGAGTGTTCCCCTTTCTCCGCATCCAGCAAAGAATTTGAATCCGTAATTGAAAATCTTCCAACAAACAAGAGTCCTAGGCCAGATGGCTTCCCAGGGAAATTTTACCAGATCTTTAAATAAGAGTTAATACCTATTCTTCTCAAACTGTTCCAAAAAAAATAGAAATGGAAGGAAGACTTCCAAACTCATTCTACAAAGCCAACATTACCTTCATTCCAAAGCCAGACGCAGACACCACTAAAAAGGAGGATTATAGGCCAATATCTTCTCTGATGAACCAGAATGCAAAAATTCTCAGTGAGATACTAGCAAATCAAATTCAATAGTACATTAAAAGAATTATTCATCATGATCAAGTGGAATTTATCCCTGGGCTGCAGGGTTGGTTTAATATTTGTAAATCAATCAACATGATACACCACATTAATAAAAGAAAGGATAAGAACCATATGATCCTGTCAATAGATGCAGAAAAGGAATTTGACAAAATACAGCATCCATTCTTGATAAAATCCCTCAACAAAGTAGGTTTAGAAGGAACATACGAGACATCATAAAAGCCATATAGAAAAGACCCACAGCTAATACCCTCCTCAACAGGATAAAACTGAGAGCCTTTCCCCTAAGGTCAGAAACAAGACAAGGATGACCACTCTCACCATTACTATATAACATAGTACTGGAAGTCTTGGCCCTCAGCAATCAGACAACAAAAAGAAATAAAGGGCATGCAAATGGGCAAGGAAGAAGTCAAACTTTCACTATTTGCAGGTGACATAATACTTTATGTAGAAAATCCGAAAGACTGCACCAAAAAACTGCTGGAACTAATAAATGAATTCAGCAAAGTCGCGGGATATAAAATCAATGTGCAGAAATCTGTTGCCTTTCTATACACTAATAACAAAGCTGCAGAAAAAGAAATCCAGGAATCAGTCCCATTGACAACTGCACGAAAAACAATGATACCTAGTAATAAACCTAACTAAAGAGGTAAAAAATCTGTACTGTGAAAACTACAGAAGAATTCTGAAAGACAGTAAAGAGGACACACACACAAAATGCAAAAGCATCCCATGCTCATGGATTGGAAGAACAAACATTGTTAAAACGTCTGTACTACCCAAAGCAGTCTACACATTTAACACAGTCCCTATCAAGATACCACCATAATTGTTTGCAGAGCTAGAAATTTTTTTTTTTCAACGTTTATTTATTTTTGGGACAGAGAGAGACAGAGCATGAACGGGGGAGGGGCAGAGAGAGAGGGAGACACAGAATGGGAAACAGGCTCCAGGCTCCGAGCCGTCAGCCCAGAGCCCGACGCGGGGCTCGAACTCACGGACCGCGAGATCGTGACCTGGCTGAAGTCGGACGCTTCACCGACTGCGCCACCCAGGCGCCCCTAGAATTTTTTTTAAAGTGATCTCTACACTCAACGAGGGGCTTGAACTCACAGCATCAAGATCAAGCGCCACATGCCTTATCAACTGAGCCAGCCAGGCACTCCCTCCCTCTTCCACTTTTTAAGGACACCTGCGAATTCATTGGGCATACCTGGATAATCCAGGATCGCCTCCCTATTTGAAAGTCAACTGATTAGCATCCTTAATTCCATCTGCAACCTTCATTTCCCTTTTGCCATGAACTATAATGTAGTCACAGGTCACGGGTTCCGGGGATTAGGTCATGGACTTGTTTGAGGAACCATTTTTCATATACATACACATATACACACACGTACACACATCAGAGAGCTGAGAAGACCTTTCTAAGCGTGAGAAAAAAACCCTGCTAACATATAAGGAAAGATACATTCTGTAATTAAAGATGAAAAGTTTGGGTAAAAAATATGATACACAAAATTAAAATCAGAAAAAGAATTGTGTGGTATATGACATATGAAGCACAATTTTCTTACTAATATGTATTGAAACACCAACAACCTAAAAGAAAAATGGTCAAAGGACATGAACACGCAGTTCTCAGAAAAAAAAGATACAAATAGACAATAAATATATAAAGAGATGCTTAACCCTGCTCATAATTAGTGTTGCCAGATTTAGCAAATAAAAATACAGGATGCTTAGTTAAATTTGAATTTCAGATAAGGACTGCATAGTTCCCGAACATCGCAAGGGCTATACTTATACTAAAAATTATTTGTTGTTAGCAGAAATTCAAATTTAATTGAGTATCCTTTATCTGACAACTCCACTCATAATGGAAAAAGCATGAATTAAGGAAGCAATGTGTTTCCCTTATAATAGCATCTGGAAAAAATTTAAAAAATGGTTGGACCATGTATGTTTAGTTTTGTCTGAGTTCTAAATCAAATTAGACCTAGGCAGGGAGTACCTCGGTTAAGCCAGCAGTCCCCCAGGGGTCATGGCCCAGAATCAGTTTTGTTTCCCTGAATTTGAGTTACAGTGTGCCACAGGTAAGCACCTAGGTTACTATGTTGCACACCAAAGTACAGTTTTTCTCGTTTGCTGTCCAAACAACCAGGCTCTTGCAGGTACTCCCAATTCATTTGGAGCCTAGAGCCATGTTCTTAACCGCAGCCCCGGTGCTTGAGTTCTAGAAGCCGTTATCTAATCTTATCAGCTCTGTCATCTTCTTTCTGTGTCATATTCCACTTGAGACAATATGACCTAGAGCCAAAAACCAAGTTGAAGTTTTTATTGCCTTACCATCAAGCATTGTTATCAAGGGAACATGGCCTCAGTTTAAAGTCAGCTGCTGAACTGGAACTTATGCCCATTGATTAGTAACTCCCCATTTCAGTTAAAAAGATGAGGAAACTCTAGAGATCTGTTGTACAATATTGTACCTATAGTCGACAGTAATGTATTGTACCCTTTGAAATTGGTAAGAGGGTAGACTTCATGGTAAGTGTTTGTGCAACAACAAAGTTAGAAAAATAATAAAGTGACCTGCAGCTGAGTATTGCAGTCACTCAGACATTTTGCACACCACGTTTAGCTGAAGAAGGGCCGTCACAGACCTGTCACATAGGATAGGAAGCAGGCAGACAGCTATGGGAACAGAGGCAAAAGTATAATCATGACCCTACAATTCCCTGGTAAATCCATTACTGCTGGTGGTAGTAAAGCCTTGCCAGTTGGGAAGGTGCTTCTGCTTTGAAAAGGAAAGCCCATCGAGAGTCAGCTGCAGGAGCCTCTGTGCATTCTGTGTATTCGGTGTATTCAAGAAGGCATGAAAAACAGGAAATCTATATTCTTGCCACATAAAACAATCAATCCGCATAGCACTTTCTGATCAAACATAACAGCTTGATTGTTATATACTCAGAAGCATTGTTAGCAGATCCTCTCTGACTATGCAAAGTAACTTGAGAGATAAATGAATTGGTAGGTGCAGGATGTTTCCAGAACCTTATCATCCAAAGCAACTGAGGTTTAAAAAAAAAAAAAAAACAACCTAGTAATTTATGGAATAATCCTAGGCCTTTTCAAAGGCCAACATAAATTATCACAAAATGAAAAGGTACGTGTGATAAAGGTAACATAGTAGTAAGAGCCTTAATAAATAAAGAGCTCTAAAAATCAAGTGTTAACAACGGAACTTCTTCGTGTTACTGTTTGCTACTTTACATCCATTCTTTTTCCTGTTCTGCTTGGTATTCTGGGGTGCTAACCTGAGAACCATATCATGAAGACTCCCTTAAAAGCTGGTTCCAGCTGAGTTCAGCCAATGGGACACACTGGTATAAGAGCTGACTGCAGGAGAAAAATGAATCTCCGCTTTCGGTTTATCTTGGAGTGGCTGGGTCCCTGAAGCATTCCATTAACAACTGCGTTTGGAAAAACCACCCACATGCTCTAGGCCACAGCATCATGGATACGCGGGGAGCAACGACACGGATCGGTGGGACATGTGACTCTTCAGATTCTGCCTTTTTGAAAGTCACACACGTTTCTGCCCTCAGTGAAGTGGGCAAGTGCCACATGTTTCATAAATCAAAACCTAGCCGGGACAGTTCCTCATTTTCTAAAATCTCATTTGGTAACTCTTCACTTCTAAGGATTTAGATGTCTAGTTTCTACCATGCATAGAAAAGATTTATGAAGTTTTAAACAGTTGTCAAATTGTTTTCTTTTTCTTTTTTTTTAATGTTTGTTTATTTTTGAGAGAGAGACAGAGCATGAGCGGGGAAGGGGGAGACAGAGAGGGAGACACAGAATCTGAAACAGGCTCCAGGCTCTGAGCTGTCAGCACAGACCCTGATGACGCAGGGCTTGAACCCACAAACTGCGATATCATGACCTGAGCCGAAGTTGGACGCTTAACCGACTAAGCCACTCAGGCGCCCCAAACAGTTGTCAAGTTTTTATGCAGGGCATCATATTTGCCTTACTATTTTGTTCAAAATTTTTTCTTGCACTTAATAGAAATTATTTCTTAAAGACGAAGCACCCCTGATCCATACTCCTCCTCCCTTTAAAAAATGGACATGATGAGGGGCTCCTGGGTGGCTCAGTTGGTTAAGCGTCTGACCTCTGCTCAGGTCACGATCTCACAGCTCGTGGGTTCAAACCCCATGTCGGGCTCTGGGCTGACAGCATGGAGCCTGGAGCCTGTGAGTTCTGTGTCTCCCTTTATGCCCTTCCCCTACTCATGCTCTGTCTGTCTGTCTCTCTCTCAAAAATAAACATTAAAAAAAAATTAAAGAAATGGACACAATGAGGACTCCCTTGGTCTGTCTAGGACAGGCATGTGGTCCCATGAAGAAAGGCAGGCCTTACAACAACCCTTGCCCTCATGCCATCAGTGCAGCACCCAGGTCTTTCTTGTGGAATTGGTCCATTTTGGTTTTTAATGTTATTTATTTTTGAGAGAGAGAGAGAGCGAGCGACAGAGAGCGAGCACACACAAGTGGGGAGAAGGGCAGAGAGAGAGAATCCCAAGCAGGATCCATACTGAGAGCATAGAGCCCATCTCTGGGTTCAAACTCATGAACCGTGAGATCATGACCTGAGCCAAAATCAAGAAACTGACTGAGCCACCCAGCAGCCCCAATATCCTATCTACTTCTAAAATTAATTAACTTACACATAAAACATGGATAAAAAAGAATGATAAAAGAAACCGTTAAGAAAAGGGGAGAGAAGTGTACAAAAATTGAGAAAATTACTGTATTCAGTTCTGCACCTTTTGAGAGTTAAAAATGGAAAGAAGGAAATACAGCTCTAACCACCCGATTGTTGAAAAGCAGGGAATTTTTTCATGGATAAGGAACCCTGTATTCTGCAAATCTACCTCTGCTCCTCATCTGCTACGGATCTGGAGCTAGTCACCTGACAGTCTGAGCTCAATATTTGCGTTAGGATAGTGGATCCTAATAATGGATCACAATGATAATGGATAAAGGCCCAATTTCTATAGCCTGCAAAGGATTGTTGCAAGGGGAAAATAATCACATGTAGAGAAAGTATTTTGTGAATTGTAGAATCCTGCCTAAGCGGGAATCATTAATATAATGACTGAACTATATAGCTGGGAGACACCAAGTGTTCCTTGACCTTCATTTCTTTTTTTTAAATTTTTTTTTTCAACGTTTTATTTTATTTTTGGGACAGAGAGAGACAGAGCATGAACGGGGGAGGGGCAGAGAGAGAGGGAGACACAGAATCGGAAACAGGCTCCAGGCTCCGAGCCACCAGCCCAGAGCCTGACGCGGGGCTCGAACTCACGGACCGTGAGATCGTGACCTGGCTGAAGTCGGACGCTTAACCGACTGCGCCACCCAGGCGCCCCGACCTTCATTTCTAAGAGAAAATTGTATTGCGTGAGCATTTTTTATAAAGGACATTAGGTCAGTATTTTAACAGCAGTTTTGAAGAAGATCTAGAAATGTTTTCAACTGATTGACTCTGTTGAGCAACATATAAGCATCGTGCTTAATTAAACAGCAGATGTTTGATGCAAATTTGAACACTGTGACAATGAATAAATTAATATATTAACTGTATGTGCATGTGTATATATGCATATATGTACATGTATGTTTATGTATATATATATATATGTATTACTAATAAATTATTATATGTTGTGAGTGGGAGCATATAGGCTTATTTGAATATTCCTCCATCAGCTGGATGCCTTGAAATTATTTTGGTTCTTTTGGCTAAGAAGTGTTGTGATACCTTCTTAATGCTTGTTTCTTGTTGTGATTTATTCCTTCCAGGACAATGTTTTTGTGTAAAAGAGCAAATGTAGTGTTTTTCTTTGCTAAAATATAGGTCAATAAAGTTCTGATGCTGAAATTAGCCCTAACTCTGTATATGACTATCACAATGTTATATTTCCATTAAAATAAAATTCTATAGAGCTTTCTAGAATGGCATCCTTTCTTTGTTAACAGCCAGATTATCATCACTGTTGTTATAAGTTAATAATTTTTTACTCTCCAGTGTGTCTGTGATATTGCCCTAGGTATTTGGGAAGAGGACACAGAGATTAATTAGGAAAGTCACATCCCTGTCCTTGCAACCTACATTTTTTAAGGCAACATCAATATAGACTCGCTAAGAATAAAAGAAACAAGATTGAACAAGATATGGACACATTGATTTCATTTCTTAGTGTCTAAAAGACTCACTAAGAGTAATGAGGTTTTTAAGAAAGAACATTAACTATTTTAAGCCACGGTGGACTTTTCCTGGGAAGTAGCTAACGAAATTATGCCCTGAGATGCCTAACTTAGATTGTTGCTTTATCATTTCTTCAACAAATATTTATTGAGTGCTTACTATGTTGCCAGGCATTATTACCAGCACTGGGAGTACAATAGTGGGAAAAGAAACAAAAAGGAAAGACAAGGTTCTTGCTTATATGGAAACTTCTATTATAAAAGTGGAAACTGAAAATGAATGAATGAATGAATGAATGAAAGAAAAAGATAGCTTAAGATACTGTTGTTACAAAGAAAACATACATGAAAATGAGTTAGTAATGGTGAATGAGTGATAGTTAAAATGTAAATGAAAGCACGAAACTTGAAGACTCACCAAAATAATTTGGAAATGCATTCAAATAAGCACACTGGTCAGAATCAACATGCTCATATTCCACCTTATTGGTAAATGAACTTTTAAAATGAGGTATTGTTTTATATCTACTAGCTGGGTGGAAAAAAAGTCAATCTTTACTCAGTGTTGGCAAGGATTCAGTGAAGCTGGGAACTCCCACAAGGCTATTGACATATTTCTCAGCAGAAATCTACAGGAGAGTGGGATGATATAGTCAAGCACTGAAAGAAAAAAAACTGCCAACCAAGAATACTTTACCTGGCAAAGTTGTCCTTAAGAAATGGAGACGAGGTAAAGACCGTCTGAAACAGACAAAAGCTGAAAGGAACATCTGGCTGGGTCAGTTGGTACAGCATGAAACTCTTGATATTGGGGTCATGAGTTCAAGCTTCAAGTTGAAAAAAAAGAAAAAAACCCGAGGGAATGCCTCTCTACTAGACCTTCCTTACGAAAAAATGCTGAAAGGACGTCTTCCTGCTGAAATGAAAGGATGCAAATTAATAGCACGAAAACATGTGAAAATACACATGACACTGAACCAGTAAGAATATAGTCAGATTCGAAATACTCTAATACTGTGATATGGTGGTGCATTAGCCACTTAACACTAATGTAAAGGTTAGAGGACAAGGCATTTAATGTAACTATAGCTAAAATAATTTGTTAATGAATACGCAATATAAAAAGATGTAATTATAACATCAACAAAATAAAAGGGTGGGAGTAAAGGGGGAGAGTAAAAGTAAGTTTTTGTATGCAATCAATGTTAAGTTGTTATCAGTTTAATATAGAATATTATATCTATATGATGTTTTATGTAAGCTTCATGGTAGACACAAAGCAAAAACTTATAGTAGACACATAAAAGATAAAGAGAAGGTAATCAGAGAAGACCACATTGGAAACTTATCAATTCACAGAGAAAGACAGCAAGAGAGGAAGAAAGGAATGAGGGAGCTACAAAAAATCTAGAAAACAATTAGATGGCATTAGTAAGTCTTTACCTATCAATAATTATTTTAAATTTAAGTCCGTTAAATTCTGCAGGCAAAAGGCACAGAATCTGGATGGATTTAAAAATTAAAAAAATAAAAATAAACACACACACACACACACAGAAACAAGACCCAGCTGTATGGTGCCTATAAGAGAGTCACTTCAGCTTTAAATACAGACATATGCTCAAAGTGAAGGAATGGTAAAAGCTATTTCATGCAAGTGGAAACCAAAAGAGAGCAGTGGTAGCTATCGTTTATTAGACAAAACAGACTTTAACTCAAAAGCTGTAATGAGACAAAGAAGGTCATTGTGTGATGTAAAATGGTCAATTCATCAAGGGGATATAACAATTATTATTATATATGCACCAACATTGAGGCACCTAAATATATTAAACAAACACTAACAGATCTGAAGGGAGAAATAGACAACAACAGCACAGTAATCATACTCCACTTTGCACAACTGATAGATCATCCCAACAGTATATCAAGAAGGAAATGTCGGACTTGACCTACACTTTAGTCCAAATGGGACTATCAGGCATGTACAGAACATTCCATATGACAACTACAGAATGCATACTCTACTAAAGCACAATGGAACATTCTCCAGGAGAAATTATATGATAGGGCAAAAAACAAGTCTTAATAAATTTAAGAAGACTGAAATCATACCAAGTATCTTTTCCAACCATAATGGTATGAAACAAGAAGTCAAAAATAGATGAAAAATTGGAAAGTTCACAAATTTGTGCACATGAATGAACATACTCCTGAACAACCAATGGGTCAAAGAAGTAAAAGGGACATTTTTTTAAAATCTTGAAATAAATGAACATGAAAATGAAACGTATTGGACATGTCAGATCCTGCAAAAGCAATTCTAAGAAGGAAGTTTTTTATTTTTATTTTTTTATAATTTTTATTTAAATTCCAGTTAGTTAACACACAGTGTAATATTAGTTTCAGATGTACAATATAGTGATTCAACACATTCATACATCACCTGGTGCTCATCACAAGAGCACTCTAATCCCCATCGCCTAATTAACCCATCTCCCCCTGCCTCCCCTCTGGTAACCCTCAGTTCTCTATACTCTTTCTTGGTTTGCCTCTCTCTCTCTCCTTTTCCCTTTGCTCATTTGTTTTATTTCTTAAATTCCATACATGAGTGAAATCATATGATATTTGTCTTTTTTGACTGACTTATTTTGCTTAGCATAATACTCTCTAGCTTCATCCATGTTGCAAATGTCAAGATTTCATTTTTTATGGCTGAATAATATTCTAGTGTGTGTGTGTGTGTGTGTGTGTATACCACATCTGTATCCATTCATCTATTGATGGACACTTGAGCCGTTTCTGTAATGTGGCTATTGTAGATAACGCTGCTAAGCATCAGAGTGCATGTATCTCTTCGAATTAGTATTTTCATACTCTGAGTAAATACCTGGTAGTGAAATTACTGGATCACAGGGTAGTTCTATTTTTAATTTTTTGAGGAACCTCCATACTATTTTCCACAGTGGATGCACCCATTTGCATTCCCACCAACAGGGCACAGGAGTTCCCCTTTCTCCACATCTACACCAACACCTGTTGTTTCTTGTGTTACTGATTTTAGCCATTCTGACAGTTGTGAGGTGATATCTCATTGTAGTTTTGATTTGTATTTCCCTGACAGTAAGTGATGTTGAGCATCTTTTCATGTGCCTGTTGGCCATCTGGATGTCTTCTTTGGAGAAATGTCTGTTCACGTCTTCTGCCCAATTTTTTTTTTTCAACGTTTATTTATTTTTGGGACAGAGAGAGACAGAGCATGAACGGGGGAGGGGCAGAGAGAGAGGGAGACACAGAATCGGAAACAGGCTCCAGGCTCTGAGCCATCAGCCCAGAGCCTGACGCGGGGCTCGAACTCACGGACCGCGAGATCGTGACCTGGCTGAAGTCGGACGCTTAACTGACTGCGCCACCCAGGCGCCCCATCTTTGGCCCAATTTTTAATTGAATTATTTGTTTTTTGGGTGTTGAGTTGTGTACGTTTTTTATCTATTTTGGATACTTACCCTTTATTGGATATGCCATTTGCAAACATCTTTTCCCATTGAGTGGGTTGCCTTTTAGTTCTGTTGATTGTTTCCTTCACTGTGCAGAAGTTTTTTATTTTGATGCAGTCCCAATAGTTTCTTTTTGCTTTTGTTTCCCTTTCCTCAGTAGAAATATCTAGAAAGAAGTTGCTACAGCCAATCTCAAAGAGGTTACTGCCTATGTTCCCTTCTAAGATTTTTATGGTTTCAGGTCTCATATTTAGGTCTTTAATCCATTTTGAACTTATTTTTGTGTATGGTGTAAGAAAGTGGTCCAGTTTTATTCTTTTGCATGTTGCAGTCCACTTTTCCCAGAACCATTTGTTGAAGAGACTTTCTTTTTCCCATTGATATTCTTTCCTGCTTTTTCAAAGATTAATTGACCATATTGTTGTGGGTTTATTTCTGGGTATTCTGTTCTATTGATTTGTGTGTCTGTTTTGTGACCATTCTGTTTTGATCACTACAGCTTTGTAATGTAACTTGAAATCTGGAATCATGATGTTTCCAGCTTTCCTCTTCTTTTTCAAGATTGCTTTGGCTATTTGGGGTCTTTTGTGGTTCCATACAAATTTTAGAATTGTTTGTTCAAGCTCAGTATCAAGAATGCTGTTGATATTTTGATAGAGATTGTATTAAATGTGTAGATTGTTTGTGGTACTATAGACATTTTAATAACATTTGTTCTTCCAATCTATGAGCATGGAATGTCTTTCCATTTCTTTTTGATGTCTTCAATTTTTTTCAGCAGTGTTTTATAATTTTCAGAGTACAGGCCTTTCACCACTTTGGTTAGGTTTATTCCTAGGTATCTTACTGTTTTTGGTACAATTGTAAATGGGATTGATTCCTTAATTTCTCTTTCTGCTGCTTCATTAGTGGTGTATAGAAATGCAACAGATTTCTGTATGTTGATTTTGTGTCCTGCAACTTTACTGATTTTGTTTATTAGTTCTAGCAATTTTTTGGTGTAGTCTTTCAGTTTTCCTATATATAGTTTCACTTCCTCCTTAACAACTTGAAGGCTTTTTATTTCTTTTTGTTGTCTGATTGCTGTGGCTAGGACTTGCAGTATTATGTTGAATTAGTGGTGAGAGTGGCCATCCGTGTCCTCTTCCTGATCACAGAGGAAAAGCTCTCAGTTTTCTCCCATTTAAGACGATATTAGCTGTGGATTTTTCATATATGACCTATATTATGTTAAGGTATGTTCTCCCTAAACCTACTTTGTTGAGGATATTTATCACGAATGGATGTTGTACTTTGTAAAGAATGGATGTGGTATTTTGTCAAGTGCTTTTTCTGCATCTATTAAAATGATCATATGGTTCTTATGCTTTCTTTTAATAATGTGATGTGTCATATTGATTGATTTATGAATATTGAATCACCCTTGCAACCCAAGAATAAATCCCACGTGATCATAGTGAATGATTTTTAATGTATTGTTGGATTTGGTTTGGTATTATTTTTTGAGGATTTTTTCATCTATATTTATCAGAGATATTGGCCTGTAGTTCTCTTCATTTTGCGGTGTCTTTATCTGGTTTTGGTACCATGACAGTGCTGGCCTCATAGAATGAATTTGGAAGTTTTTCTTCCTTTTCTATTTTTTGGAATATTTTGAAAAATATAGGTATTAATACTTCTTTAAAAATTATTTTTAGAGACAGAGCAAGTGGGGAAGAGGGAGAGAGGGAGAGAGAGAGAAAGGGACAGAGAGAAATTCCTAAGCGGGCTTCACACTCAGCGCAGAGCCCGATGTAGGGCTTGATCCCACGACCCTGGGATCATGACCTGAGCCAAAATCAGGAATCTGATGCTCAACCAACTGAGTCACCCAGGCACCCTTTAACACTTCTTTAAATGTTTGGTTTGAGTACAAGCCTTATGCTTGGGATTCTCTCCCTCTCTCTCTCAAAATAAATAGATAAATAAATAGATAGATAGATAGATAGATAGATAATAAAATAAAATAGGTGTTTGGTAGAATTTGCCTGTGAAGCCATGTAATCCTGGACCTTTGTTTGTGGGAAGTGTTTTGATTCCTGATTCAATTTCTTTGCTGGTTATCGGTCTGTTTAAATTTTCTATTTCTGTTTCAGTTTTGGTAATTTATCCATTTTTAGGAATTTATCCATTTCATCTAGGTTGTCCAATTTATTGTCATATAGTTTTTCATAATATTTCAAAAAAATTTTTGGTATCTGTGGTGTTATTTTTCCTCTTTCATTTATGATTTTTATTTGGGTCTTTTCTTTTTTATTTTTGATAAGTTTGGCTACAGATTTATCAGTTTTATTAATTTTTTCAAATAACCAGTTCCTGGTTTCATCATTCATCTGGTCTATTGTTTTTTGTTTGTTTGTTTGTTTGTTTTTAACTTCTGTATCATTCATTTCTGTTCTAATCTTTACTATTTTCTTCATTCTGCTGGCTTTAGGCTTTGTTTGTTGTTCTCTTTCTAGTTGCTTTAGGTATAAGGCTAGGTTGTTTATTTGAGATATTTCTTGCTTCTTGAGGTAGTTCTGTATTGTTATATACTTACCTCTTAGAATGGCTTTTGCTTTGTCCTAAAGGTTTTGAACCATTGTGTTTTCATTTTCATTTGTTGCCCTGTGTTTTTTATTTTCTTCTTTATTTCCTGGTGGACCCTTTCATTGTTTAGTTGCGTGTTATTTAATCTCCATGTATTTGTGGTCTTGCGGTCTTTCCAGATTTTTCTTGTTTGTTGACTTCTAGTTTAATAGCGTTGTGGTCAGAAAAGTTGCATGGGATGACTTTGATCTTCTTGAACTTGTTGAGGCCTGTTTTATAGCCTAATATGCGATCTACTCTGGAGAATGTTCATGTGAATTTGAGAAGAATGTGTATGCTGCTCTTTTAGGATGGAATGTTGTGAATATACCTGTTAAGTCCATCTGGTCCAGTGTGTCATTCAAAGCCATTGTTTTAAGAAGGAGGTTTATAGATATAAGCACTTGCATTAAAAAGGACCTCAAATAAACAACTCAACTTTATGCTTCAAGAAAGTAGGAAAAGAACAAGCTAAGCCTAGAGTTAGCAGAAGGAAGGAAATAACAAAGCTCACAGCAGAAATGGAGGCCAGGAGCAAAATAGAAAAAGAGCAACAAAACCTGACATTTATGACAACATGGATGGAGCTTGAGAGCATTATGCTAAGTGAAATAAGTCCAACAGAGAAAGACAAATATTGTATGATCTTATTTATATATGGAGTCAATCTAAAAATGCTGAACTCATAGACTCAGAGAATAGAGCCAGGGACTGGGGGGTAGAGAACATGGGGAGACGTTGGTCAAAGGGTACCAACTTCCAGTTATAAGATGCATATATTGTGGAGATTCAATATACGACACGGTGACTACAGTTAACAATATTATACTATATACTTGAAATTTGCTAAGACAGTAAATCTTAGATATTCTCACCACACACACACAAGTAATTACAAGAGGTGATGGGGGTGTTAACTAACCCATAATGGTAATTATTTAGCAATACATACCTGTATCAAGTCATCCGATTGTGTACCTTAAATTTGTATAATGTCGTATGTCAATTGTATCTCAAGAAATCTGGAAGTAAAGGAGAATTCATTGAAACTGGGAAACTGTTAGTGGTGGTTGTATAAATTGATATAACTCTTTGGGGAAATAAATTGGCAATGTTAATTAAGCCAGAAAATATGCACACCTTTTGACCCAGTAGTTTTATCACTAGGAATGTAATCTAAGAATCCAAAATGGAAAAGAAAATCTCTAAGTCCAACTGTGTACATTGCTGCACTATTTGTAACAGGAACCAAATGGATCATGGTTGAGATGTCTAACCAGAAGAAAATGGGTAAGTAAATTGTAGCACATGTGTACTGAATACTATGCAGTTATTAAATGTGGTTATTAACAACATTTGACGCAAGGCCCGTAATATAGAAGGTTTTAAATATGAACTTGCCCAGTGATATTTTAATGGCACTTAATATGTTCCAAATTCAGCCCGTGAACATTATCTTCTCCTCTCTACCCCTCATCGTAGTCATCCCTGAGCAACCCCCTTTGTTCCTTGTAATGACTAACAGAACTACCATCCATTGAGGCACCTAAGCTAGAAACCTGGGAATTATTTTCAATGCCTCTGTCCTTGTCATCCTCATAGTCGATCAGACATCTATACTTCCCAAAATGCACATTTCTTTTTCTTTGTATCTACTTTGAATCAGAACTTCATTGTCTCTCAATAGGACTTTTTAAAACAGCCTATTGTTTTCTTTGGTTTCCCAGTCTAGCTTATCTTCTTCCAGTTCTTCAAAAAACCTACTGTCAGTCCTGGTCTTAAAATATGAATTTGATTATGCCATTCCCTCGTTCAGAATCCTTCAGTGACTTCTCATTCCCTGCAAGAGATTTTCTTAGTACATGATTCTAATCTCTTCACAACTTGACCCAAATGCAGGAGCTTGCTGAAACTGGCTTGTACCTGCTGCAGGAGCCCATTATGCGCGTCTCTTCCCAATTCTGTGTTCGCTGACGTATGTTGGAAACTTGAAATTGGTTATGGTGCAAAAATTTTATACCACAAATTGGCCAGTCCTATATATCGGGGCTTTCTGGAGAGCTGGGTGGTCATTTACAAGCACACCATTGCCCCGATCTATTTTCCCAGGTTTATTCCTCATTCTGCATTTCCGGTGAAACCTCTTCTTTGTTCATTCCACGCTTTTTTCCATTACTTAATTAACTCTCCCATTTCTTGCCCTTGCTGAATCTACTCATTTTGTCAGGAATGCTCTTCTCCTACCCCTGGTCCCTACCCATCTATGACAATCAGACCCAACTCGGATCCTTCTTCCATGAACGTTACAAGCTATCCCTCCCAACCACGGACCTGAAGTATATCTCTCCCTCTACATTCCCAGAGCCCTCTGATAAAAGCAGGTAGAAATTTTGGTATTGTTTGATGCTTAATGGTTCACGTGGCTGCTTTACATGTATGTGAGTACTTGGATAGCTTAAACAGACAGTTTTATACTCATCTTGCTTTCCTCCACAGCACCCAACAGAATGTTTTGTACCATGGAAAATGGTTAATAATAATAATTAAAATGGACCGAGAAAAGCATGGCCCATGATCTTATCATGGCACAAATATTAGAAAACCTTTTACATGATAAAGGGAAATAATACCATGGTTGACACGTAACACATATTCCCTTATTAAAACTGTATGCTGATCATTTCCATATGGATTCAAATAGCCCATTTTTCCAACCTTCATGATGCAGTGGGGCATTAACTATTTGTAGTGAACTTACTAAAGAATTCTTCGTATCGCAAAATATTTTTCATAAGCAATTTGGCGTTTACCCAGGCTCATATAATTCACATATGCCGCCTTCTATTTTAGTTATCATTGACATCTGTATGATATTTAAACAATTTATACTAACCTTTATTCATGTTTCCACTCATTATCTTTGTCAGCTGGTCAATCAGCATGCCTCTTTTATCACAGTGACAGCTTCGAAAGTGCAGAAAATTGATTTATGAGTGGGTTACCAATACATTGGCCTTTGGACTTAACCTACGTTATTCACTTGGGAGTATTGCCTGTGCAATTTTTAAATTTTTTTTTTAACGTTTATTTATTTTTTTGGGACAGAGAGAGACAGAGCATGAACGGGGGAGGGGCAGAGAGAGAGGGAGACACAGAATCAGAAACAGGCTCCAGGCTCTGAGCCATCAGCCCAGAGCCCGACGCGAGGCTCGAACTCACGGACCGCGAGATCGTGACCTGGCTGAAGTCGGACGCTTAACCGACTGTGCCACCCAGGCGCCCCTGCCTGTGCAATTTTTAAAGGAAGATAATTTTAATTCCATTTCCCCTTTGCAAAATCAATAGATTCTCATTAACTAAAAAGCAAAGATGCAGATAAGCAAAAGGAGGCAACAAAAACGACCTATCATTTCATCTGCCCAGTGATAAATACAATCGTCGTATATGCTTTCCCTTTATAGGCATATATTTACTCATTGATTCATCAGTCATTCAGTCATTCACCAAATATTTATGTGCCAAGAACATTTCTAGATCTTGAAGATAGACCGTTGAACAAAACAGGCAAAGCACCTGCACTAATGGAACTTAAACTCCAAAGATAAATGCAAAAAATAAATCATGCATATATTTACAAATATTAGATAGCTTCTAAGAGATGAGAAGACTAACACAAGTAAAGGAATCAAAAAATAGGGTGATGGGGGTGTTATATTAAATAAAGTGGTCAAGGAGGGCCTGTCTAAGAGGGTGACATCAAAGCAGAGGTTTGAATAAAGAGACCTCTGAGTCTCTTTGGATATCTGAGGTAAGGGCACTGTAAGCAAAGAGAACATCCTGCAAACACAAAGAGGTAGACATGAACTTATGTTTAAGGAGGGGTAAAAAAAGTTGATTGTGTTTGGAGCACAGAGAAGGAAGTAGCGGCTCATACAAGATGAAGTCTGGAATGTGCTTGGCATCAGAATATGTAGTGCCCCGTGTCCCATTTTAAGGATTTCGTATTTTAAATATTAATGTAAAGACATTGTAGAGTTTTGGATGGGCATGAGACATAATCTGGTGTATATGTTTAAGGAGGTCATTTGGTTGCTGTGTAGTCCAAAGGAGGACAAAATGGAAAGCAGGGCGATAAGCTGTCTCTGGACACCTTTTGAGAGTATTGGATGACTAGTTGGGCATGGGGCATGAGAAGTGGAAAGGAAGTCACAGACAAATCCTGGGTTTTTGGCCAGAGCAGCTGGGAAAACATAGTTGCTGGAGTTGTTGGAGGAAGAGCAGGTTTGAGTGAGAAAATCCTGAATTTTATTTTGAACATGTTTATGATGCTTATTAAACGTCCAAATGAAAATATTAACTAGATAGTTGGATGTAGAGACACAGCATTGAATGGAATGGTACCACCTGGAAATAAAAATTTGAGAATCACCAGTGAAAGGATGAGATATAACGTCATAGGACTGGGTGACCTCAGCTAGAGAGGGTGAATAAATAGAGATGAGAAAATGCCTTGGGATGAACCTTAGAACACTCCAACATTTAGTGATCCAGAAGAAATTAGATGGAAAAAAAAGACTAAGGGAGTGGCAATGAAGTAAGAGTAAAACAGATTTAATATCCTAGAAGCCAGTGAAGAAAATATTTTAACAAAGAATTGATCAACTCTATCAAAAGTACTTAGACTGGCAGCTGGATCTGGCATTTATGGAACTCCTCGGTGAAATTGTCAAGATCATTTTTTTTAATGTTTAATCATTTTTGAGAGAGAGAGAGAGAGAGAGCAAGCATGCGTGAGTGGGAGAGGGGCAGAGAGAGAGGCAGACAGAATCCAAAGCAGGCTACGTGCAGTAAGGGCAAAGCCTAATGTGGGGTTTGAACCCATGAAAGGCAAGATCATGACCTGGCCCGAAGTTGGACACTCAACCAACTGAGCCACCCAGGTGCCCCAAGATCATTTTAGAGTTAGGTTTTTTGGTCATGTTATATTTAAATATGATGAGATTAGATATAATAGGTGGATATATTAGATTTGTCAATTGCTCTAGTAGGTTAGGCATATTGTATGCTTTTAGAAGTGTTTAAAAACAGAGAAATGACTTCACTCAATAAAGACTATTGGCATCTACTATGTGCTGTATACTCTTCTGGGTTCTGGGGGTGGGGCAGGTGCAAATAAAACAAAATTCTTAATGCAAGGAGGTCATATTTTAATGGGGAAAGACAATCATACTAAAATATATGGTGTGTCAAATGGCAATATATGTTATACCGAAAAATGACATGTGAAAGGGGAATAGAGCATGATGGGGGGGAGAAATGATTACAATTTATTTTTTAAAAACTTTCCAGCTTTATTGAGGTATAATTGTCAAATAAGATTATAATGTATTTAAAGGTGTATAATATGATGATTTGATATACATATACATCATGAAAGGATTTTCACAATAAAGGTAATTAACACATCCATCACTTCGTATAGTTACCTTTTTCTTATTTAATTGCTTGAGAACACTTAAGATCTCCCTTAGCAGATTTCAGTTATACCGTACAACGTTATCAACTCTGGTCATAGAATGGTCAAGGAAGATTGATAAGGCACAATTTGAGCAGAGATATGCAAGAGGTGAGGTATGTGGAGGAATAATTTTCTGGCTGGAAAAAACAGCAAATGCTAACGTTCTGAGGAGGGAACATGCCAGACTTGTTCTAGAGAAGGTAAGAAGACCAATGTGACAGAAGCATACAGTACAGAAGAAGTAGACTAGTAGATGAGGTCAGAGAGGAAAAGAGAAGCAAAGGCAGGAGGCAGGGAAAATCCTGTAGGACCTTTCAGGAAACTGTAAGACTCTGGTAAGTCAGGTCCGATAACAATGCCCTCTGAGTGGGGTTTTTCCAGGGAACTGTGAGACGGAACAAATACAATGTTCAGAGTGCTTCAGAGGCTGGGTCTTTTGTGGAGCTCCAAATCCAGTCAGCCCCCTCCAGTGTCTATAAGACATGCTGATTTTCACAGCTATTATGATTTCTAGGCTGCTGGTTTACATGACTGCCAGAGAGCTGCAGAGAAAGGGATTAGAGCAGACCAAGTTAAAATTCTACAAACTCTGCAATTTTTTTTTTTTTTTTTTTTTTTTACCAAGGTTCAACTGGAGTTTTTATGGATAAGCCCTTAGATGGTTGCAAGTCTTTGGTTAATTTCCAAAGTTCTGAAAAAGTTGATTTTGACAATTTTTTAGCGAGTATTTTTTAAAGATTTTTTAAAGTTTATTTTGAGAGAGGTAGAGAGAGCGCACAAGTGGGAAAGGGGTAGAGAGAAATGGAGAGAGAGAATGCCAAGCAGGCTCTGTGCTGTGAGCACAAAGCCCGACACAAGGCTCGAACTCACGGGGCTCAGATCATGACCTGAGCTGAAAGCAAGAGTTGGACGCTTAACCGACTGAGATAAATGGATAAGGAAACCCACTTGAAACATAGACCCAGTTAGAATAAAAGCAAAAGTATGGAAAAAATATATACCACAGAAATACTAACCAAAATAAAGCTACAGAAGTTGTATTAATATCAGAGAAAACAGACATTGGAACAAGGATTATTATCAGGGATGAGGAAGGTCATTTCCCATTGATAAAAAGGTCATTACATGAAGTGAAATCTGATAGAAGAGAAAAGATGAATACATAAGTCCACAAAGATGGTTGGCAAGTACCTGATAGAATAAGTGAAGACTTCCCAAATAGCCAAATGAGAACCACCAAAATCTGCTCATCTATAACAGCAATGAAAATACAGAAGTCCCCTCTTTTTCACTATTTCGCTCTCAGTCTCAGTTACCCACCATCAACCGTGCCCTGGAAACAGATGGTAGTAACCTAACATGTCCCAATGCCTATGGCGTTCATCTCACGTCATGTCCTCATGTAGGCATTTTATCCTCTGACACCATCACAAGAATTAGAGTGAATACATACAGTAAGATATATTGAGGTAGACCCATTCACACGACTTTTTTAAACAATGTATTGTTATAAGGGTTCTACCATATTTTAGCTGATGTTAACCTCTTCCTGTATCTAGTTTCTAAATTTGACTTTATCACAGGTATGCACGTGTAGGAAAAAATGTAGTCTATATAAGACTCAGTAAGGTTCAGTGCCGCCCATAGTTTCGGGCACCCACTGGGATGACTTGATTTCGGCTCAGGTCGTGATCTCATAGTCGTGGCACCGGGCTCTGCACCGACAGCGAGAAGCCTGCTTGGGATTCTTTCTCTCCCTCTCTCTCTGCCCCTTCCCGGTTTGTGTGCACGCACATGCTTTTTTTCTCTCTCAAAACTAAATAACTAAACTTAAAATAACGCTCTTTAGCATCAGGCTCTGTGCTGGCAGTGCGGAGCCTGCTTGGGATTCTCTCTCTCTCTCTCTCTCTCTCTCTCTCTCTCTCTATCTCTGCCCTCACCCCACTTGCGCTGTCTCTGTCTCCCTCAAAATAAATAAATAAACTTAAAAGAATACTTGGGTTTTTTCTGAGTTTGCAGTTGAGTTACTTTGAATGAATTAGGTCTCTTCAGGGCTTGATTTTAACTTTGTTGGGTGTGATTCATAGCAACTTTTAATCGAGAGCTAACGTAGCCTCACTACTAAAGTGATAGCATTCTGAAAATTCAGCCCTGTGATCCATATACTACAAAATCTTTTTCCTCTGATTTGTTGGAGCATGAACGGTTTCCAGATGTGTGTGGACTTTAGTAACTGCTCTGCCTCGCCCTCCCTGTTTCTTCTGTTGATAACCTCAGGTAATTTCCTGTCGTGCGTGCATAGCTCAGTACTCAGCCGAGCACCTGGGGTTCCCCTCTGCATATATACAGAGCCCTTGCAGTCTCTTTGTGACCAGCCTCCCTGGTCCTCCTTCTATTTACATCTTCTTGGCTCAGGACTACTGTAGGCTTTGATTGGGTTCTCCCTCCCTGAGATGTGGCCTTGTACAAACCGCTACAAGGAAATAAGCTGATAAAATAATATTATTGTCCCTGTGATGGGGATCACGTTCCTGTTTGCTGTTCAATGCCCAAAACGCCTGGCTTCGTTTTTTTTTTTTTTTTTTTTTTTTTCCTGGTTTCCTGTTGCTTAAAGCAGGAGGGTCAGTGTGATTCTTGTTTCTTCATCTTGAGCGACAGTAGGATTTTTAAAAAATGTTTATTTATTTTTGGGGGGGGGGGCGGGGCGGGGGGAGGGGACAGGGAATCCGAAGCAGGCTCCAGGCTCTGAGCTGTCCGCACAGAGCCTAAGGCGGGGTTCGAACTCACGAACCGGGAGATCATGAACTGAGCCGAAGTCAGACGTTCAACTGACTGAACCACCCTGGTGCCCCTGACACTTAGATTTTGAGAAGCTCTCTCTTGTTGCTGTGCCGAGAGTACACTAAAGGGGAGAAAAGGTGTAACAGGGAGACCAGTTAGGAAGCTACTATGCAGAAGTGCAGGCTCACTAAGATGATGGCTCGGGTGAGTGAGTGGCCGCAGTAGAGGTTGATAGAGGAGCGGTCACAGTTGGGATATACTTTGAAGGTAGTGGCAGTAGGATTTCCTTACAGAACAAGTGTGGGTTATGAGAGAGAGAGAGGAATCAAGAAAGACTAAAATGTTAACATTGATTTTCTGATTTATTTCATCGGGTATTAGTTTGCTTGGGTTTTCTAGCTCTCTTTAAGTTGAGTCACTTATTTTCCTAAAATATTGTCCATTTGATTGAGATTTTGAAATGTAGTAGCGTAGGATTATAAATATTCTTTACTTCTTCAGATCTTTGTAGGCATTGCAAACTGATCACTACCATTAGTCTAGTTACTGTCACCACACAAAGTTAACACAATATTATTGACTACATTCTCTGGGATGTGCGTACATCCTCATGACTTATTTACCTTGTAAGTAGAAATTTATACCTCTTGATCCTCTAAAATATTTCATTTTTATGAAGCCCACACATGTGGCTAGTGGATATGATTATTTTAACTCGACTCTGCCACACAATATATACAAGTTACTAATTGCAATAGAATCAGGAGTCCACAATATGATGTGGGGAAACTTCATCAGAGTTATATAGTCAGTAAAATTATGTCCTATCAATGTGTATATTCATTCTGGAAATGTGTTCGAACTGACTCTATATCCAGAATTTGGGAAGAGAAAGGCAACAAAAGCAAAAGTCTTGTATGTGTGTAGCACTTTGTAGTTTATACAACGAGCATTCACATTCTTCCCTTGGATTATCTTAACTACGACAAGAAAAAACATCCTCGCCAGTGTTTTACAAGGTAGAAACCACAGCTCAGCATGGTGAGTCCCTTTCCCTAATGTCATATTTAGTAAATGGCAAAGCCTGTGCTGTATTCCCCTGATAATATTCTGCTGTCTATGTAAGGGAATTATGTATATGCTGGTGCGTATATATGCATGTGGGGGGTGAGGAGTGTTTGTGGTTATTTATAGTTTTCTTGTCTTTTTGCCATTAAATTTGGATTGGGATTATGGCTTACAGAACCACAGTGAGGATGAAAAGAAAAGGTCTCTGATGCTATATAAAAGAATTTTCATGTATTAAACCCTCCCAAAATTTCTAGTCTGTTTCCTTTTTTTATTTAAAAAATCTTACCTATCATAAAATGCGTTTTTGAATATTAAATTCCTAATTAGGTATAATGAACCTCTTTGTCGTGAAGTTGGAGTAATTTGAAATAATTATCTGAGCAATCGTACACCTCTACTTTCTATGTGTTTATTTCCCCATAGACCGGAATGGGGATATTTGTAAGTGCAATGAAAAGGACAAAAATTATTTCGAAGCATATCAGAGAAAAATATGAATGTGATGGCAGAGCACAGTGTGAAAAGAAAAGGAGAAAAAGAGAGACCTGTTTGATTTTTATCAGATCTCTTTATACATTTATTCTTACTAACTGTTGGAAAAGAGCGATCTTGGCATATGACTGGGTCTCATACATCCACGGGTGTGGGAATGAATCAAAATTTAGAAGATCCTTTTTTTTTTTTTAAATACGCTTTAAAATGACAGCATTCTTGTATCCAAAGGCACCGTTTGTTTTCCATGCCTGTATTCAGGTTGTTGCAGTTTAGAATTTCCACATATGACTAATTCAATAGCAATTTTCGTTTACGAAAAAAAAAAAAAAGGCTGTATACCAGACAGATACTGCTCCCTTTTCAGTCATCGCATAGAGGAGTTTTAAGCTATCAGAAGACATCAAACAAGGAAATCATTGTGTTGTACTTTGGGAAAGATACATAACATACTTGAATCTGTGAGTCAGAGAATATGGCTTGCAGAGAACAAAGCATTTTACAGATCCTCATGTATTTTCTTTGCCAATCTCAGGCTGTTTTCACAAAAGAAAACACATGATTCTCATTTTACATCGTGCCATGTGCATCTGGCTTATGTTTAGTTACACGAAGAGAGCAAAGTGACCTAAAATTCTTTGTATTGCACACAGAGACATCATTGAGGTTCTTTGAATTGAGAAGCTTTGCTTGCTTTATTTAGAACTCTCCAGGACAGTAAACAAGACCCACTCACTCATGTATTCAGTAGCTGGAAGCCAGTATATTGTGTGAACCTTCACGGAGAGGTCCACTTACATAGGGATGGGCATCGTACCACATTAACTATTTTACCGAGACGACTACTTTGCATCAGATCAAGAGTACGGACTAGTCCGTCGGCCTCACTAGAGCCACGTGACAGCTGGAGGGAGGATGATAGGTAATAGTTTTCGGGAACATTTAGTTAAGCTAATTCCTATTAGAAGCGGATTCCTGGACACATGCGTGCACATGTATACGTGCACGCGCACACACACCAGTTTGGGTTTTTTTTAATTTACACTTACCTAGTCTTGCCTGTGCTTTTGCCAGTAATTCTGCCGGCTGGCCTGTGGGAGATGTTTGCAAAAGTGTTTGCATTTCCCTTCTGTCCCCTCCAAACCTTTGTTTCACCACAATAATGAAGAGAACAAATGTTCGTATTTTCCAAAGGTTTACCGTTTTCAAGAAAAACGCAAAAGCTCAACCGCAGTGAGTGCTCACTCGCTGGGAGGGAGCCAAGTGCAAACAGATGTTTAGCTTTTATGAATTGAACTTTTTTGTTTCTGGGCTCGATGCTACTTTGGAAGAACACATTTTGTTTTTAGACCTGAACTGATTCCTAACATCAGCGTTCTGCATCATGAAAGGGATGATTAACCAGCCATATTCTGGCTTATCCAGAAGGCAGTGCACTTTGTGATATTTGAGATTTTCAGGACAAAATTGTGTGTCCTCCCAAGTGGCTACAGAAAGAGTGACTTTAGACTGGGGGCCTAGATCCTATTTGCCAGGAGCTCCTTGTATGACCATGACTAATCATCTTTTCTCTCAAGGTCTTGGTTTCCTACGTGTATTAGAACAGATACCATCTAAGATTATGTAAGTTTAAATAAAGCCTTAATACGCATGGGGAAAATATTGACCGTTTCAAGTTTGTTCGAAGTAAATTCTTAACAGGAGAATTTACTCTTTATCAATATGGGCACCAATTTGATTTGTATACCTTGCAGGGAGTTTTTTAAAAGTCCCAGTGGAAGAGATGATGCCGGTGGGAAAAGGAGGCAGCTGGAGTGTAGAAGCGGAGACTTTAGAGCAAGACTGGGCAAAAATCTCAGTCTTCGTGAGACCTAGGGGAAGTCTCCAGAAGCTCAAGACATCTCAGTTTCTTCGTCAGTAAAATGGATATAGTGAAGATTAAATGAGTTAATGTGTTTAGTTGTTGTGAAGATTAAATGAGCTAATAATTAGGACAAATAGTAAGTCCTTAGAAGACATAGCTATAGGGGCGCGTGGGTGGCTCAGTCGGTGAAGCATCGGACTTCGGCTCAGGTCATGATCTCGCTGTTCGTGGGTTTGAGCCCCGCATCGGGCTCTGTGCTGACAGCTCGGAGCCTGGAGCCTGCTTTGCATTCTGTCTCTCTCTCCCTCTCTCTGCCCTTCCTCCACTTGTGTCTGTCTCTCCAAAATGAAGAAATGTTAGATAAATAAAGATAAAAATATTTGTAAAAGAAGAGATAGCTATAGTTTCTGCACAACATTATTTGACATACCACGAAATTAGAACTCATACAGAGAATTCCGAGGAAAAGATAAGCTCCAAGAAGTTAAAGTGATAAATAAAGGCCATTATGGTAAATGTGCTCTCATCCAACAACAGTATCCTCGTGGATGTGTCAATACCACCTCAATTACTTTCTCGCAGTATGCATCACAGTAAACATTTCTTTCGAATCTACTATGTGTCAGGCCCTGGCCCGCCACGATATACACTGTCTCTAACAAGGGAAGTTCAGAATGTCGATAATCTACTACTGACCCTAAAAGTGTGCTGTGGCTCCCAGAATCGTTCAACATGCAATCCAATTAAATTTATTGAGTTTTTATGTACAGTTTCATCTTCATTTGGCACTCCAAACTGCAATACTACTGATTAGGCCTCAGTTAACAAGGGGATCAGGGAAGGAAAATAACTGAATTTTATAATTAATGTATTTTTATGATTAGCATATATTCAATGTGCTGAATAGTAATCGGGCTGCCCTTTCGGTTTTACTCCACAACTAATAAGCTGGTCACAATAAAGATACACAAATAATATTTTCCCCGTATGTCAGGAATGGCCAGCTAAAATATACGTTAAAAATTCCATCTACAGTAACAAGCTAAACTTTAAAGTTTAATGAATAGTAAATAAGCTTAGTGTATTATGCTGAGTGAAGTAAGTCAGTCAGAGAAAGACAAATATCATGTGGTTTCACTCCTATGTGGAATTTAAGAAACAAAACAGATGAACATAGGGGAAGGGAAGGAAAAATAAAATAATAAGATAAAAGCAGGGAGGCAAACCATAAGAGACTCTTCTACAGAGAACAAACTGAGGGTTGCTGGAGGCCCCGCCCCCCCCCCCCCCCCCCAAAGGGGGGATGGGCACTAAGGAGGGCACTTGTCAGGCTGAGCGCTGGGTGTTGTGTGTAAGTGATGAATCACTGGCTTCTACCCCTGAAACCAGGACTACACTTTGTTACCTAACTTGAATTTAAATAAATAAACTTAAAAAATAATAATAATAATAAGTAAAAGAGAAAAATAAATCTGTAATTAGCCCTAGAGGGAAAAACAGTTAATTGTCTTAAACATAAGGCAATTTAATGAAAAAAATAATAAATAAGTTTAACGATGCATGTGTGAGACCTACATGAAGGAAGCTATAAAACTATGTTCAAGTCCTCAAAGAAAATGAAATAAATGGAGAAGCGTGTTACGGTGCGGAATTGGAGGTCTCAATATTCTAAAACTATTCGTTTCTTTCCAGAGTGATTAATGAGCGTAATGCGATCCCAATCAAAATCCTATCAGTTGTTTTTAAAGTTGGCAGTTGAATTCAGGAGATCATCGGGAGAACAAATGCGTTAGAACCGGCAAAGATCATTCTCATGGTATTTCCCTCTCTCCGTGTCTAGTTGTACATCCATATCATCCGTACATCCTATGGGGTCTGTTTCTCTTGAGAAGTCTAACAGAAGGGCCTAGTAGAAGACCGATAGAACAGACTGTTATCACAACCGCCGTCCTGATGCTTTCACGTCGTTTTCTCTGCTTACAAACCTATGGAGGAGGAACGATAGATAAAACACGGATCTCTCTGCGGCTGGTGCTGAGTTTTTGGCGGGGTGCACCGTCTTCAAGGACAGATGAAAGGCTGGAGGCTCTTAGTGACCAGCTTCTCTTTTTCCAGGCACCTAGAAAAGAGCTGCGCGTAGTCTGCTTTTGGTTTTCAGTGACTTTATCAGAGAGGCAACACTGGAAACTTATCCTGGCATTTTAATCTTTTTCCTGGAACTTGTTTTTAAACTATTTTATACATTTGCTGCCTTATTTAATTAACCTTTTCGTTTCCGTTTGGCACCGAACAGACTGTATGGCCCTTGCTGTGTCTTCCTCTTAGGCCTTAGCCCTGAGAGTTTCGACAGCCTCTGAAATAAACCCTCCGACGCTGATGTCTCTGAGTAGGCAAAGAGTCACGTGGCATGTCAGCACTGCCGTTTCTTCTTCTTCTTCTTTTTAAAATATTTATTCGTTTTTCAGAGAGAGAGAGAGAGAGAATGGGGAGGGGCAGAGAGAGAGCGACAGCAGAGAGGCCACCATGGGGACTCGAACTCAGGAACCATGAGATCACGACCTGAGCGGAAGTCGGACACTGAACCAACTGAGCCCCGCCGGCGCCCGTCCGCACTGCCTTTTCTTTAGCTACCCAGGGCTAACCGGCTCTGAGCTCCCTTCTCACCTAATTGCTAATAGTCTGCACGGTTTGCTGCGTCCTGTCCCTGTAGATGTGCTCTCAGGCTTCTCCAAGCAGAGTTCTCTTCAGTTGTGCCGTAAATGAATGTAGCAAACGCAAGTCTCAGTTCCGACATTCAAGTATGCAAGAAAAACTACCTTCCTTATTTCTTTTAAATCAACCTTATGCTGACGTCGAGTCCACGTGTTTCTGGGTTGCTATGAAATTCCATCTCAGTCATTACTGTGATGCTCTCCCCCGCTCAGAATAATAGGAGAGTCTGAATGGTTTTAGATTTTGCCCGGAAAATGCTAATTATGACCACCACAATACACATGTATATAGCAATTACTTTGTTCCAGCAACGATTGTGTGTGGTTTTCACATATTAATGTGAAGGATTAGAACTCAGGTCAGTTGGGCTCTGTTATGGGCTGCATTGTGTCCTTTCCCCAAAATTCACATATTGAAATCCTAACCCCCAGTACCTCAGAATATCACTGTATATGGAGATAGAACTTTGAAGAGACGATTAAGATAAAATGAAGTCACTAGGGTGGGCCTTAGTCCAGTCTGACTGATGTCCTTATAATAAGAGGAGATTAGAGGCACCTGGGTGGCTCATTGGGTTGAGCGTCCCTCAGGTCATGACCTCGCGGTTCATGGGTTCGGGCCCCACGCCGGGCTCTGTGCTGACAGTTCGGCGCCTGGAACCTGCTTCGGATTCTGTGTCTCCCTCTCTCTCTGCCCCTCCCCTTCTCATACTCTGTCTCTCTCTCTCAAAAATAAACATTAAAAAAAGAATAGGAGGAGATTAGGACACAGACACACACAGAGGGGAGACTGCGTGAAGACATGGGTGGGGGGTGATATGGCCATCAAGAAGCCAAGGAGAGAGGTCTCAGAAGAAACCAAGCATAGAAACACCTTGATCTCGATGGCTAGTGTCCGGAACTGGGACAAAATACATATCTGTTGCTTAACCCCCGCACCTGGTATTTAGTTACACCAGCCCTAGTAAACAGGCTTCAAGGCCTGTGTGCTTTTCATTTACCACCCTTAACCCCACCCTTGCCCCTTCTTTTCCCAAACAAAATGCTTATCATTTCTGTTAATGATGGTGACAAAGAATCCAAGACAATTTTAGGATTATTATTTTTTTTTTAATTTTTTTTCCAACATTTTTATTTATTTTTGGGACAGAGAGAGACAGAGCATGAACGGGGGAGGGGCAGAGAGAGAGGGAGACACAGAATCGGAAACAGGCTCCAGGCTCTGAGCCATCAGCCCAGAGCCCGACGCGGGGCTCGAACTCACGGACCGCGAGATCGTGACCTGGCTGAAGTCGGACGCTTAACCGACTGCGCCACCCAGGCGCCCCTAGGATTATTTTTAAAATAAACTCTTCATTGTGGAATAATTTTAGAAAATAATGCAAAAATAGTCTAGAGTTTCCTTATCCCATGCACTCCTTGTATTAACATCTTACAGTATTGTGGTACATTTGAGAAAATTAAGACCAATATTACTACTAACTAAACTTCAGACGTCGCTTGTTTTTCAGCAGTTTTTCTATTAATGTCCTTTTTTTTCCATTCCAGGATCCAATCCAGGATAGCACATTGCATTTAGTCATGATACCTCCGTAGGCTTCTCTTGGTTGTGACAGTTTCTTAATTTTTCCTTGCTTTTCCTGACGCTGAGAATTTAAATTTTTTTTCTAATGTTTATTTTTGAGAGAGAGAGAGGGAGAGCGTGTGTCCTCTTGAGCAGGGTAGGGGCAGAGAGAGAGGGAGACGCAGAATCGGAAGCAGGCTCCAGGCTCCGAGCTGTCAGCACAGAGCCCCACATGGGGCCTGAACTCATGAACTATGAGATCATGACCTGAGCCAAAGTTGGACACTTAACTAACTGGGCCACCCAGGTGCCCCGTGACACTGGCAGTGTTTAAAAACGACTGGTCAAGTAGTTTTGAAGATGTCCCTCTGTTGGAATTTGTCTGATATTTTTCTTATGATTAGACAGAAGTTAGAGGTTTTTAGAGGAATGCCACAAAGGTTAAATGCCCTTTCGATCACATCATATGGGCGGGGGGGGGGAGGGGGAGGTACATGATATCAACGTGACTCATTACCACTGAAGTTAACTTGGATCATTTGGTTGAGATGCAATGGACTGAACATACCCCCACAAAATTCTCATTAGAATTAAATGTGCCAAAGGACTCTCTCCCGAACTCATGTCCTCACTATGATCTTGAACTTCCAACCTCCAGAACTGTTAGAGATAGATTTCTCTTATTTATGTCACTCAATCTATGGTATTTTGTTAGAGCAGCCCAAACCAAATAAGACAGAAGTCTTTGCCAGGTTTTTCTATTATAAGGTTTCCCCTTTCTACATTTTATCCCTGGAAGAGAGTCACTAAGTGCAACTCACACTCAGTTGGGGGTTGGGGACTAAACTCCATCTCCAGGGGCGCCAGACTGGCTCAGCCAGTAGAGAGTGCGACTCTTGATCTCAGGGTTGGAGGTTTGAGCCCCATGTTGGGTGTAGAGATTACTTTTAAGAAATACAATCTTTAGGGGCACCAGGGTGGCTCATTGGGTTAAGTGTCCAGCTCTTGATTTGGGCTCAGGTTCATGATCTGACACTTCATGAGATCGAGTCCCACGTTGGGCTCTGTGCTGGGAGTCCTCTTCCTCTCTCCCCTCTCTCTCTGCCCCTCCCTGGCTTGTGCGAGGGCTCTCTCTGTCTCAATAAATAAATACGTAAGCAAACATACAAACTTAAAGAAAATAAACCCCATCTCCAGGAGGTAATAACATCTACATATATCATTTGGGCCAACCCTCCATTTGACACCTTTCTGCTTCCATTTTTGTCCAAGGGCCTATTGCCTTCTTTCTTCTTGTCTTTAGTTGCCTGCCTCCCTGGACCATACTTGAGATCAGTACCTTGTCAGAAGTCCCCATCTCATCATTATCTCAACTCCTTTCTCTATGTGATGTGAAAGCTAAGTAATATGACGGCAGTCACTACTTAGATGTGTTGGTGACTTACGTTGGTAGCCTGATCACACCACATTTGAATTTTAGAATATTTTTAAGGATATCCTTTGATAAACAAAATGAGCAGTTCTAATAATAGGCACTTCTATCACAATGACAGGAGGACAGGCCAGCTCCAGGTAGCACAACTTTGATTTTCTTTATCATTTAAGAATCTTGGAAAATTTGACAATTGTCTTACATTTTCTCTAATAAAACATTGTTACGTGAGTAATTTTCTAAGAGGAAAAAAAATCATTTGTATCTGTCACTACACATTTATGATTTTCCCTTCTTCTCCTAAGAGTCTTATTCCTTAATTGTGTTTTATGAACCTTACTATAAACGTAGAGAAACGTAAAAACCTCCAACAGGACGTGGTATACAGGATCTGTCCTTCTTGTAACGATTTAGCTCTGAGTAGCTCTTTTTTTTTTTTTTATATATGAAATTTATTGTCAAATTGGTTTCCATACAACACCCAGTGCTCATCCCAAAAGGTGCCCTCCTCAATACCCATCACCCACCCTCTCCTCCCTCCCACCCCCCATCAACCCTTAGTTTGTTCTCAGTTCTCAACAGTCTCTTATGCTTTGGCTCTCTCCCACTCTAACCTCTTTTTTTTTTTTCCTTCCCCTCCCCCATGGGTTGCTGTTAAGTTTCTCAGGATCCACATAAGAGTGAAACCATATGGTATCTGTCTTTCTCTGTATGGCTTATTTCACTTAGCATCACACTCTCCAGTTCCATCCACGTTGCTACAAAAGGCCATATTTCATTTTTTCTCATTGCCACGTAGTATTCCATTGTGTATATAAACCACAATTTCTTTGTCCATCAACTGA
>NW_024420309.1:0-1805 GCF_014898765.1 Herpailurus yagouaroundi | reverse complement strand
TGGCAGCCTGAGCCCTGGGTCTGCACGTGGTGCCTAGAGGCTGGAGGGCGAGGGAGGACTGAGCGATTTGGGCCAGAAGCAGCCTCCCACTCAGGCTAGTGCATTGTGGAGGCAGGACCCCGCCTGTCAGCTCCAGGCTGCTCAGAGGCGGAAGCAGAGGCTGCTGGCAGGTCTGAGGAGGACCCCCCGAGGGGGCTTCCCGCAGGCCTGAGCAGTAGCCCCGGCCCCCTGCTCCGAACCCCCACCCCTGTCAAATCCCGGCAGAACCCCGTGCACCCATGGCCTCGCCTCCCAGGCTGGGTCATTTCCCCCAACCACACCCGGGAACCCAACCTGTAAACCCTGAACCCTCCCATTCAGCACTGGTCCTGGGAAGCAGGGCAGGGCTGACAGGGAGGCAGCTTCCACCTCTTCTGTTTGGTTTCCAAGGGGACAGACAGTGTGTTGGTCCTGAAGGGGAGGATGAGGGTGGGAGCCCAGGGACTGGTTTTACCCTGGGTGCCACGGCGGGAGTAGGTGCCAGAGAGCCTGAGGGGCCTAGGGGCGAGGAGAGACAAGATGGGACCCAGACAGACCGTGCAGACTGGCCGTGTGAGCCCTCCCTGCTCCCCTCCTTCATTTTTTGATGATACACTGTCTTCTTCCCCCGACGCACGTGCTCTGAGCATCTCTGCTGCCCAAAGAACCCCAACGACTTCGGCACCCAGCGTGGTGGCCGCTGCTGAAGGCCTTCCCTTGCTGCCTCGGTGAAGCGCGGGGTCCACACCCTGGGGCCGTAAGCCGGCGCCTCCAGGGTCCTGCTTCTAGTTTGAGCGGGCACGTTCGCCGTGTTGACCAGGCCTGCCTGCACGTTCCTTGACACACTCACGCCCAGGTGACTGGTGGGCTTTTCTGTTTCTACTTCGTGGTCCACTTGCTTGCTGTTTGCATCGATCCTGCTGAAACCAACGTACGGCTCAAGAACTACTTGGAGCCCGTACCCACTTTTGACCCATCCAAACACATGCGTGTCATCGAGAACCAATATTGCCACCTGTGTGAGGTCACCGTGTAAGTGCCCAGGGTGTGGGAGCAGGCAGCCCCGAGGGCACGGCCCCTGCCGTGTGGACCCGTCCCCTCTCCGTGCTGTGCACAGGCAGGTCCTGCCCCGGCCTTTCTGTTTTCACGCAGCTGACCGGTGCTGCTTTCCTTGAATGACCAGCAGTGGCCCTGAGACACGCAGGACCCCTCACCCATCTAAGGGCTCAGATGAGTCCCAGCCCCCCCACCGGAACGCCACCTGGGCTAGTCAGAGCCCTGAGGGCTCAGCAGGCAGCCTGGGAGGGAGGCCTGTGGCTCAGGATGGGAGCTGGTGGCACAGTGTGGCAGGCGTGGCTGAGGGAAGATAACGCGCCTGGGGCATGGTCTTCCCTGCCACCTGTGTCTCCTTTCTGACCCTGTCTTCCTCCCACACATGCTGCTAACGGGCTGCTCATGTGAATTCTTCCTTCTAGGAGCCAGAAGGCTAAACACTGTAGGGCCTGCAACAAGTGTGTCTTTGACTTTGACCACCATTGCAAATGGCTTAACAACTGTGTAGGGGGCAGGAATTATAGGTGAGGGGCTGGAGGGGGAGGTCCGGGAGGGAGGGGCAGAGTCCTGGGGGAGGGAGAGGGAGACCAAGCAGGGAAGAGGGAAAAGGGCATTGCAGGGGCCAGGGGTGGGGAAGGGAGGAGGGACCTCGAAGTGGGGAGGGGTGAGGTCCTGGTGGAGAGAGAGGAGGTCCTTGGCAGGGGGGAGGGGTGGGGTGCTAGGGAAGGAGAAAG
>NW_024420308.1:0-2568 GCF_014898765.1 Herpailurus yagouaroundi | reverse complement strand
TATGCAGCGAGCACACAATCCCAAGGAGACCAATGCCTGACTCGTAAAAAGCAAACAAACCCTTCCTCTCAGCTCAGAACCTCCCAGGTTAGGACCGAGTGTAGCAAAACACAGAATCCCAAACATGTGCTACGAGCCCCCGCCTCCAGGTCCTGAGTCATTTCCATGGCTCACCATGGCTGAAGCCACTCCCTGTGCTGAGAGAAAGGGGCCACAGAACCCGAAACAGCCTCCAGACCCTGGGGTCTCAGCTCAGAAACTCCCCCGAAAGGTCTGAGGGTTTGGAGACACTGAATGGGAAGTGCACCGCGCCTCCTGGCCGGGGCCGCTCGCCCCGTGCCTCCTCGCCTGGGGCCGCTCGCCCCGTGCCTCCTCGCCCGGGTCCGCTCGCCCCGTGCCTCCTCGCCCGGGTCCGCTCGCCCCGGGCCTCCTCGCCCGGGTCCGCTCGCCCCGGGCCTCCTCGCCCGGGGCTGTTCGCCCAGGGCCTCCTCGCCCGGGGCTGCTCCGCCAGGGCCTCCTCGCCCGGGGCTGTTCGCCCCGGGCCTCCTCGCCCAGGGCTGTCTCTTACCATGGCTCTTCGTGGCTGCAGCCTATCCCTGTACCCGAGAGACCCGGGTCCGAGTGTCCCACACGGCCTCCAGACAATGGGGTCTCAGCCGAGAAACTTACGGGGAAAGTTGGAGAGTGGGAGACACAGAATCCCAAGCAGCCCCTCCAGGGGCTATGCAGTGAGCCGAAAATCCCGAGGAGACTGATGCCTGACTCCTCAAAAGCCAACAAAACCTTCCTCTCAGCTCAGGACCTCCCGTGTTAGGACCAAGGGTAGCAAAACACAGAATCCAAACACCTGCAAAGAGCCCTGGCCTCCAGGTCCTGAGACATTACCATGGTTCACCACGGCTGAAGCCATTCCCTGTACCGGAGAGAGAGGTTCACAGAACCCGAAACAGCTTCCAGACCTTGGGGTCTCAGCTCAGAAACTCCCCGGAAAGGTTTGAGGTTTTGGAGATACAGAATGGGAAGTGCCCCCCTCGCCCCGGGCCTCCAGGCCCGGGGCTGCTCGCCCCGGGCCTCCTCGCCCGGGGATGTCTCTTCCATGGCTCATCATGGGTGAAGACTCTCCCTGCAGCTGACAGGAACGGGTCAGAGTATCCCACACAGTCTCCAGTCCATGGGGTCTAAGCTGAGAAACTTACGAGGAAGTTTGGAGAAGTGGGAGAAACAGAATCCCAAGCAGCCCCTGCAGGGGCTATGCAGCGAGCCCAAAATCCCTAGGAGACAGATGCCTGACTCCTGAAAAGCAAACAAACCCTTCCTCTCCGCTCAGAAACTCCCGGTTTAGGACCGAGGCTAGCAAAACACAGAATCCCAAACACCTGCTACGAGACCCGGCCTCCAAGCCTGAGTCTTTCCCATAGCTCACCATGGATGAAGCCGCTCCCTGTACCTGAGAGAAAGGTTTCACAGGACCCGAAACAGCCTCCAGACCCTGGGGTGTCAGCGCAGAAACTCCCCACAAAGTTCCGAGGCACTGGAGACACAAAATGGGAAGTGCCCTGCTCGCCCCGGGCCTCCTCTCCGGGGGCTGATCGCCCCGGGCCTCCTCGCCTGGGGCTGCTCGCCCCGGGCCTCCTCGCCCAGGACTTCCCTCCCCGGGCCTCCTCGATTGGGGCTGCTCACCACGGGCCTCCTCCCCCGGGGCTGCTCGCCCCGGGCCTCCTCGCCGGGGTCTGCTCGCCCCGGTCCTCCTCGCCCGGGGCTGCTCGCCCCGGGCCTCCTCGCCTGGGGCTGCTCGCCCCGGGTCTCCGCGCCCGGGGCTGTCTCTTGCCATGGCTCATCATGGGTGAAGACTCTCCCTGCACCTCAGAGGAATGGGTCAGTGTATCCCACACAGCCTCCAGTCCATGGGATCTAAGCTGAGAAACTTACGAGGAAGGTTGGAGAAGTGGGAGAAACAGAGTATCAAGCAGCCCCTGCAGGGGCTATGTAGCGAGCCCCAAATCCCAAGGAGACAGATTCCTGACTCCTAAAAAGCAAACAAACCCTTCCTCTCAGCTCAGAAATTCCTGGGTTAGGACCAAACCTAGCGAAACACAGAATCCCAACACTGCTACAAGACCCGGTCTCCAAGCCTGAGTCATTCCCATGGCTCACCATGGCTGAAGCCGCTCCCTGTACCTGAGAGAAAGGGTTCACAGTACCCGAAACAGCCTCCAGACCCTGGGGTGTCAGCGCAGAAACTCCCCACAAGTTCCTAGGCACTGGAGACACAGAAAGGAAAGTGCCCCGCTCACCCCAGGCCCGGGGCCCGCTCGCCCCGGGCCCCCTTGCCCGGGGCCCGCTCGCCCCGGGCCACCTCGCCCGGGGCCCGCTCGCCCCGGGCCACCTCACCCAGGGCCCGCTCGCCCCGGGCTTCCTCGCCCGGGGCTCCTCGCCCCCGGTCTCCTCGCCCGGGGCTGTCTCTTACCATTGCTCATCATGCCTGAAGCCTCTCCAGTACCTGAGAGAAAAGTGTCAGAATATCCCACAAAGCCTCCAGACCATGGGGTCTAAGCTGAGAAACTTACG
>NW_024420307.1:0-2893 GCF_014898765.1 Herpailurus yagouaroundi | reverse complement strand
TTAGAGGTACCATGATAATCCCTTTAGGAGATGGGGGAATGGAGGCTCTGTCTTGTTAATGACCACATCCTTTGCCTCTCGGCTTGAGCATCCGTTCGTTGTGCAGGGAGGCTCCTTGCTGTGGGCTGGGCAGAGCACCACTTCTCTTTCTTCAGTGTGTTTGCTGTGGCGTGTTCCACTAGGCCGTGAGTTCCCTATCCTATAGGAGCTCGAATGAATGAATGAATGAATGAATGAATGGATGAATGAATGAAAATGAATGAGTGAGTGAGTGACTTTCAGCCCCAGGGAGCATCCCTGTTCTTTTACCCATTCCTCCTCCCTTTCCATCCCTGTGGGAGGAGACTGACCCTCCAGAGGGCAGCCTCACACCATGGAGGGCTGGTCACAGGGACCCTGCTTGGCCACACCTGCCAGAAGGGAAGGGGAAGTGAGGCTTTGGGCGGGGCTGAAAGCAGGCATGGTAGAAGGGTAGTGGACCACCCTCCTGTGGCCTAGAGCGGGGCTGACGTGGGCCCACAGCCCTGCCTGTAACCCAGGAAGTTAACGGGGTCCCAAAATACTTTTTCTTGCACCGCCCCAAGTGGAAATTCCCCTGTTGGCCCACTTATTTTCGTTTTATCTAGAGAAATAAAGTTGGAAATAATCATTCACACACGCTAATTACTCGGTTGCTTTCTGAATTTAGAGGCGGTTTGGCTCTAGACTTTGGCTCCTGCTGAAGGAGGAATCCCCTGGGAGGGGCAGGGTGAGGGCCAAGGCAGGAGGCCAGAGTCTGCGCTGACACTGGGGCCTCCTCGGGGTCTGCCCTCCAGTTGCCCTCTCCTAGCAGGCTGGGAACTTCCCAGAAGCAGCAGCCCAGATGGGGGTCTGAGCCAGGGAGGGTGGCCAGAGGCAGTCTCCAGGATTCTGGTGGACCGAGACCCATAATGGATGACTTCCCAGGCTGTTCTACCCCACCTGGACCTCTGAACCATAATAATTTGCTGCTATTTATTGAGCACTTACTATGTGCTGGGCGCTGGGCCAAGCACTTTGTCTGCATCATCCCACCTATGCCTGCTAACTTCCCTTGAAGCAGGTACTATTATTCTCCCCATTTGGCAGTTTGAGGGTGCCTGGGGGCCGGGGCTCAGGGCCAGGAAGTGGTGGGGCTGGGATTGTATCCAGCCTGTAGGACCCCCAGAGCCCGAAGGGGCCCCTCGGATAGGCCCCTCAGCCACTCAAAAGGGAACGGTCTCTGAACCCTGGACGTCCGAGACAACCACGTCACTGGTGTCCTGGCCTCCAGGCCACCCTCCTTGTGGCCCTGACTGCCACTCCCTTCTTCCCCATAGTCCTGGGGCTCTGCCTCTGGAAGCCCCGTGAAGCCTCACCTGGGCGGCTTGGGGAAAATACAGATTTCCCAGGCCCTGCCACACCCCGCTGAGTCAGAATCCCACTGCGGGAGAGGGGGCTGGAAACCCGGATTTTAAAATGTTGTCCTGGGGATACAGAGGCCTGCGGACTCCCAGAACTACTGCCCGGCCCAGTGGAGTTCAGGCTGCTTTAAGAGGCTCCCTTGCCCTTAACCCAGATCCCTATGACCCTGCCCCCACTTGTGTTCTCAGCCTCTGCCCCCTGCTACCCTAACCCAGCCCTGCACACACCACACCACACTGACCCCCGCACGCCCCAATTTGCCTTTATCCAGGCACCTGCCACCGCTGTTTCCTTCTGGAAACAGGTCCCAGCTGGCCACAGACCCGACAGAGCTTGTGTAATACTCTGGACCGGTCGATCGCGGCCCCGCTCTTGCTAGCCCGGGCCTGGCACACAGCCTGGGGGAATCGTGGTGGGTGAGCGATGGTGGCCGGGGAAGGCGGAACAAGGGAGGGCTGCCCATGACAGGTGGGGCTTCTAGGCTGGGCGCACAGGCACTCTCTGGGGGCCGGCACCTTGCCTAACATGCAAAAGGCATTTGATGACTGTTTTTTAACTGCTTAATGAATGGTGATGGGTCGTGTGACAGGTGAGAGCCACTTTCGGCAGCAGTGCAGATTGGCCGGTTTAGGCAAAAGATGGAGAAGGTGCCTTCCAGGCCATCTCTGAGGACCGTGAATATTAATGGTCCGAACTCATTTATGGCTCGGATGGGAGTGAGGGGCTGGTGCTTTCTTGCTTGATTTCATTTCAGTATCTCAGGAGCCCTGGGAGGGGGTGCTGATGTAATCCTTATTTCGTTCAATGGAAACTGAGCCCTAGACAGGTGACTTAGTAGGGTCACACAGCTGGGAGGGGCTCCTGCAGAACGGAGCCTTGCCCGTTGTGTGAAAAAAAATCAATGAGTCTGCACTCTACAGTTTATGAAGCAGTAACACCTTATCTCAGTTGGTTCCAGCTGTGGCTTGGAGGTGTGGCTCTACGTTTTCACCTATGCCCACATCCCAGGGTCAGAAAACCTGCATCCAGGGGCCTTCTGTGTCTGTAAGGGGCGGTGGTGGGAAGAGATCCTGCCTCTGCGCTGGCAGGAGAGAGAAACAAAGAAGCAGTGCTGGGGGCTCTGGCACATAGTAGGTGTTTGGGGACCCCTGTGGTCGTTTCAGGCAGAGCCAGCTCTGGTCCCATCTGGACCTTGGAACAGCCCAGATCAGTCTTCAGTCTTTGAGCCAAGGCCCACAGGGTGTGGGTGACGGGTCCAAGGTCATACCTGCCATAAGGACTAGAGCAGAGGGTGTGAGGGTCCTCCACCACGCCGGAGAGGTCCAGGGAATGGGTCAGGGGGATTCTGTCTGTGCGGGATGACCTCCCTCAGAGCCAATAAACCACAGAGCCTGGCCCCAAAGGGTCCCCAGGCAAACCCCTCTCAGGGGTGTCCAGGACTGCTGTGGGGCCTGGAGTGTTATTGCTGTCA
>NW_024420306.1:0-3636 GCF_014898765.1 Herpailurus yagouaroundi | reverse complement strand
TGTGGTGGAGCATCGTTTTGTGCACTTCAATATATGATATTCTGGACACAAGACCTTTGCTGGATATATGATTTGGGAATATTTTGTCCAAGTCCATAGATTGTGTTTTTGTTCTTTTAACAGAGTTTTTTACCAAGCAAAGTTTTAGTACTAATGAAGTGCAATTTAGAGATTTTTTTCTTTTGTATGAATCCAATTTATACACCTTATAACTTCAGGCATCATTTGTACTCCTTGTTCATAGATTTTCTATTCTATACCAGCATCAGAATGTTTTCAGTTTGTTGCTATTGGTTGCACAAGTTGTATACTGCACAGTTCTAGGAGGCATGACTTATATGAACTGTAGTGCGATTGGGAACCCTCAAATCTGTAAAATGTTCAACTTGTACAAACATGTATTATCTCTTAGAGGGTCTTTTCTACTGCACAGATTGCAGTCATTGCTGTGGTTCCGTTTTACTTTACTTGTCCTTTATTTATTATGTGGAGTGTATACTGAAGCCAAATTTAAGAAGCTCCTGTTTGTGAGCTATCTAAAGGTAATTTATTCTCCCTGATTCTCAACTAGCTGGGGCCTATACGTGGGGTACAGCAACATCTGGCTTTCAGGCTTGTTCCCTTAATTGAATCTATTACTTTGCCTTCATGGAAACTGGAAACTCTCTTCAGCCATCCAGTTTTAGCTACATTCCCATGATTTTTTGAAAGAGGAATTTGACTAGTTATAAATGAGTAATGCAAATGCAAATAAAGGGAAAACCACTCCAACTTTTTGAAATTAAAAAAGTGTAATGAATATGCTAAGAGAAAGCAGAAAATGGAATATACCAACTGCTGCATTAAAATCCAGAAGGTAGAAAAAGTTGAAGATAGAAAGGAAGCAAAGTATGAATGCAGTGAATAGAAAACAGTTACAAACATGGCAGATATTATTCCAACTATATCAATACTCACATCAAATGTGAATAGTCTAAATATACCAACTAAAGCTCAGAGATTGTCACAGGAGATCCAAAAACAAGATGCAACTCTATACTGTCTATAAGAAATTCACATGAGATATACAGATACAGATAGATTACCAGTAAAAGGATGAAGAAAGATTTATCATGCTAGTGCTTATGCAAAGAGAGTTGGAGTAATTACATTAACTCCACACAAAGCAAACTTCCAATCAAGGAAACTCTAGGGAGATAAAGAGTGTCATTATATAAAGAGATTCTATAGAGAGATAAAAAGGTCCGTTCTGTAAGAAAACATACCAATCCCTAATTTTCTATACCTAACAACAGAGAATGAAAATACATGATGGCAAAACTTTTAGAATTTGAAGGAGAAAGAGAAAAAGTCATTATTATAGTAGAGACTTCAACACCTTTCTGTCAGTGACTGACAGGTCTAGAAGGATATAGGTAAGGCTACAGCTGGACGAAACAGTAGCAGTAACCACCTAGATCGAACTGATACGCATGGAATGTTTTATCGAACAGTAGTTGAATAAACATGTTTCTCAAGTTCACACAGAACGTGTACCAAGTCAGAACATGTTCTGGGCCATGAAACACATCCTACCAAATTTCAATGAATAGAAACCACACAAAGTATGTTTTCAGGCCACACTGGAATTGAACTGGTTGGAAAGCAATAATGAAAAGATAGCAGGAAAAGTCCCCAAATATTTAGAGATTAAAGAACATACTTGTAAATAACACATCAAGAAGGAATCTTGACAGAAATTTCAAAGTAGTTTGGCCTCAATGAAAATTAAATACAACCTACCAAAACGTGCAAGACGGGGTGGGGTGGGCAGTGAAAACATGGCTTACAGTACAATGTACAGCATTGAATGCATTTATTAGAAAAGTAGAAAGACCTTCGGGGATCTGGCTGCTCAGTGGTTTTAGCATGCAACTCTTAGTTTCCACTCAGGTCATGCTTTCATGGTCATGAGATCAAGCCCCTGTATTGGGTTCCTGCTTGGGATTCTCTCTCTCCCTCTCTCTGCCATGCCCCTGCTCACGTACATGCTTTCTCTCTCTCTCAAAGTAAGTAAATAAACGTAACAAAATCGGAAAGGAGAAATACCTGAAATTAGTAGCCTAAACTTCCACCTTAGGAAAATAGGGGAGGAGGTACAGTTGAAGGCTGAAGTAGAAGAAAAGAAATAATACTAATGAAAAAAATAATAATTAGAACAGATATCAATAAAATAAAAGATAGTCAAATACTGAAGATAATCAATAGAGAAATCAAAAGATGGTTCTTTGAAAATATCAATAAAGGTAATGAACCCCTAACTAGGCTATCCAAGAAAAAAGGTAGGCACAAATGGCTCATATCAAAAATGAAAGAGACATAACCGCTCCCGATTCCATGAACATCAAGAGGATAATGGAAAATGTTATGAATGACTCTATGCCCCCAAATTTCATAACTTATATGAAACAGATCGATTATTTAAAAGACGCACACGATGGGGCACCTGGGTGGCTCAGTCAGTAAATGTCTGACTCAGCTCAGGGCATAATCTCCTGGTCCGTGGGTTTGAGCCCCGTGTCAGGCTCTGTGCTAACATCTCAGAGCCTGGGCCCTGCTTCAGATTCTGTGTCTCCCACTCTCTCTGCCCCTTCCCAACTCCCACTCTACAGCTCTCTCTCAGAAATAAATGAAAACATCTTAGAAAAATATAGAAAACAAATAAAAGACACACACTACTAAAACCCACATAAGGAAACAAAGATTATATGGATAGGCCTATATTTATTAAGTAAATAGAGTCAAGGACGAATAACCTTCCCCAAAGAAAGCGTCAGGCCCAGGTGGTTTCACTGAAGAATTCTAGCAAACACTCACAGGAAAAAATGATGCCAATGTCCTGTAATCTCTTCCCGAAAATAAAAACAGAGGGGAAACTTCCTCATTCTAGGAGGCCAGCATTGACAAAACAAGGTAAAGGCATTAGAAGAAAGGAAAACTGGAGACCAGTGTCTTGCATTTTCATAGACACAAAATACACAATACATGTTAGCAAACCAAATCCAACGATGTGTAAAAAGAATTATACATCCATAACCAAGAGGGATTTAGTACAAGTATGGGAGACTGGTTCCATATTCAAAAATCAATCGGTTTAACCCATCACAACAATAGGATAAAGAAGAAAGACAGGGAAATGATCAGATGCTCTTAAAAAGAGATGCAGAGAAGGCATTTGTTACCTCCATTCATAATAAATAAAACATCCTCTCCGCAAACTAGGAGTCCAGGGAGACTTCATCAACTTGATAAAGGACTTTTATAAAACAAACAAAAACGAAGCCCCATAAAGAAAGTCTACAACTAGCATCGTCAAAGTTTCACCATTTCATGGGTCGCCTGGGTGGCTCAGTCGGTTGAGTGTCCGACTTCAGCGCAGGTCACGGTCTTACAGTTCATGGGTTTGAGCCCTGAATCAGGCTCTGTGCTGACCATTTGCTCAGAGCCTGGGGCCTGCTTCGTATTCTGTCTCCTCCTCTCTGCCTCTCCCCCACTCACACTTTCTCTCACTCTGTTTCTCAAAAATAAATAAATGTAAACACAAAAATTTAAAAAAAATGTTTCACCATTTCAGTGGGGAAGAATGGGATGCTTTCT
>NW_024420305.1:0-6074 GCF_014898765.1 Herpailurus yagouaroundi | reverse complement strand
CACTCCTTGGCACAGATTTTTAGCTGGTCAAGTCTTGGGTCTGATTGACCTTGAATAAGTAAGGCCCAGGGCCCAGAGGGACCCTGACCCACCTGAGATATTGGAGGCCCTACTCCACCTCCCTGAATCTCTAGATTCTCTGTGATTTACACATAAGTGTCCCTCCCTGGTGGGATGTGGGAACTTCCTGTCAGTTCTCTGCACGAGCAAAGTGCCTGTCACCTGGATTCCCAGTGCTACACTCATAGGAAACAAACATCTCAGTTACAGGAATTAGGATCGGCAAGATCTTGGGGTTCTTCTCTACTGGAATCTCCTCTCCATCAAAGTCCTCCTGTGTGCAACTATGTGATTAAATAAGAGGGATGTCACAAGGACAGGGAGAGAAGATACTTATTCTTTCCTCCCATCGGCCCTTCAAACTGGCTCCATCCGTGCCACCTGAAGGAAACCTTACACAGGTTCTGCCTTAAACAAAAAACCTTTCCAATCACTATTGGTCACATTCATGTACTCAAATCATCTAGTGTAATAATCACACTCTCAATTTCACTGAAGGGTGGGGCGCCTGGGTGACTCAGTCAGCTGAGCGTCTGACTTCAGCTCAGGTCATGATCTCGAGGTCCATGGGTTTGAGCCCCATGTTGGGCTGTGTGCTGACAGTTTGGAGCCTGGAGACTGCTTCAGATTCTGTGTCTCTCTCTCTCTCTCTGCCCCACCCCTGCTCACGCTCTCTCTCTCTCTCACACAAATAAATAAACACTTGAAAAAATTTTCAGAAGGAGTTAACATGGCAGAGAAGTAAGGGAATCTGAAGTTCCCTCGTCCCTCAAACACAGAAGTATTGAGGCGAGAAGGCTTGAAATTCCAGGAATCCAGGCTACAGAGTGACAGAAACATCTCCAGGGGCCCTTGTGACAATGTGATGGGCCATAGATGCATGATTTCAAACTGGGAGAGATAAAAAAGGCAGCGTAGGAACGGAGGGGAGGTATCCCCTTCTGCAGAAACACAAAAGAAAGCGAAAGAGAGGTTGCAGAAGTGGAAGGTTGTATTTGGACAAGAGAAAAATCATGGGTTGGGGAACAGAAAAAAATGGAGAAAGAACCAATTTTTAACTGCAGGGCTTTCTCCGGCCTCTTTGTGTACCTGGGGAGGAGGGGAGTCAGCCCAAACTCTGTAGCCAGCTCCCAGGCACAGGTGGAGAGAGCAATCCCCTCCCTTGAGCGCTGTGGGAAGAAGGCATATAGCCATTCCAAGGACAAAGGACACTGCAGGACCCCCCCACCACCCAGAGGCCCTTTGTGCCCATACACTGGAGTGACAGTATGCCAGAACTGGGGCACGTGGAGGAGGATCCTTTAAGACATTGGGGTTTGAATCCCAGCCGACTGCCTGGGAGACCAAGGATCCTGGAGCGAAACAGACTGCCCACTCTTGCTCCTGTGGCACTGTGAGGACGACCTAAACAGAGTGGTCTAAGATTCCTGGTCTGGGGAGAAGAGACTGAGGTGTCACCATTTTACTCCCCATCACCAGCAAGGTGGGGCTTCAGGGAATGGACAATGGATCCACAGTGGAGGTGGACCTGCTCACACCAAAGCATGCCCCTCTGCACTTGGTAACTGTGTGTCTAACAGAGCAAGACTCAACACTGACTGAACCAGACAGTCCCTCCTCCAGACCAGCACAGGCACTGGTTACAAGGCACCATCAGATATTGGTCCAGTAGTTTTCCATTCTCTGATTTGATTCTTGGTCAATTTTTATTTTATGTATATATATATACATATATATTTCTTCTTCTTCTTCTTCTTCTTCTTCTTCTTCTTCTTCTTCTCCTCCTCCTCCTCCTTCTTCTTCTTCTTTCATCGTTCTTCCTTCTTCTTCTTCTTCTTCCTCTTATTTCTTCCCTTCTCTAGGCTGGTTATTCTGGTTGTTGGTTTGTTTAAGCAGACATTTTTAATCTATTCTCTTTAGGCCTCTTCTGTATCTCCTTTATTTTCCTCTCTCTCTCTCTCTCTCTCTCTATGGACTAAGCCATAAAGTTTCTCTGATCTCTGTTTGGTCAATTTTTTTTTCTTTTCCTTTTCCCTGCCCCTGTCATTTCTCTCATTGTATGGGATAAGGCCTCTTACACCACCACCACCCCCATTAAAAATTATTTTTTCCATGCATACTTCAACAAACAAATCAAAGCACTCCTGGTGGAAGGTCCAAACCACCACTAGGAATAGGGAGATAAAGTAATCAGCGTCTAAACAAAAGAGAGCACAAAACACACTCCAAAAATACCTCTTGAAGGGGCAGGCCCTGGACAACATTATGACCCCCTGTTTTAATATAATAGTCTTCACAGGAGCAAGACCCATAAGAAGCTATTAAAACACATAAGGGACAGAAAACAAGGCAAAATGATGCAATGGAAGAATTATCCTCAAAAGAAATTCCAGGAGGAAATGACAGCTAGAGAATTGCTCAAAACAGATATAAGCAATATAATTGAGCAAAAATTTAGAATAATAGTCATATTACTGGGCTTGAAAGAAGCATAGAAGACAGAAGAGAATCTATTGCCACAGAGATCAAGGAACTAAGAAATAGTCACAATGAATTAAGAAATGCTGTAATTGAGGTGAAAAATAAACTAGATACAGTGACAGCAAGGATGAAGGAGGCAAAGGGTAGATTAAGTGAAATAGAAGATAAAATTATGGAATATGATGAAGCCAAGAAAAAGAGAGATAAGAACATACTGGACCCTGAGGGGAGAAATAGGGAACGAGGAGATTCAATGAAACATAATAATATCCATATCATAAGAGTTCCAGAAGAAGAAGAAGAAAAGAGAGAGAAAAAGGGAAGAAGGTTTACTTGAACAAATTATTGCTGTGAACTTCCCTTATCTGGGGAAGGAAATGGACATCCAAATCCAGGAGACAAAGAGAACTCCTTTCAGATTTAACAAGAATAGATCTTCTCCACAGAATATCATAGTGAAACTGGAAAAAATACAAAGATAAGGAGAAAATTCGGAAAGCATCCTGGGACAAACGGGCCTTAACCTATAAGAGTAGACACATAACGGTAGTACCACACCTATCCACTGAAACTTGGCAGGCAAGAAGGGAGTGGCAGGAAATATTCAATGTGCTGAATAGGAAAAATATGCAGCCAAGAATCGTTTATCCAGCAAAGCTGTCATTCAGGATAGAAGGAAAGATAAAGGCTTTCCCAGACAAACAAAACCTGAAGGAATTCATGAACACTAAACAAGTTCTGCAAGAGATCCTTACGGGGACTCTGTGAGTGGAATGCTGCAAAGACTACAAAGGACCAGAGACAGCACCACAAGCATGAAACCTACGGGTAACACAATGACACTAAATCCATATCTTTCAATAATCACTCTGAATGTAAATGGACTAAATGCCCCAATCAAACACATAACATATCAGAATGGATTAAAAAAAACCCAAGATCCATCTATATGCTGTCTACAAGAGGTCCATTTTAGACCTGAGGGCACTCTCAGATTGAAAGTGAGGGGATGGAGAACCATCTATCATACAACTGGAAGTCAAAAGAAAGCTGGGGTAGCCATACTTATATCACACGAACTAGATATTAATCTAAAGGCTGTAACAAGACATGAAGAAGGGGAATATATCATAATTACAGGGTCTATACATCAAGAAGAGCTAACAATTGTAAATGTTTATGCTCCCAACTTGATTGCACCCAAATACATAAATCAGTTAATCACTAACATAAGTGATCTTATCCATAGAAATTCTGTAATTGGAGGAAACTTTAATTCTCCACTTACAACAATGGACAGATCATCTGGGCAAAAAAAAGCAATGAAGAAACAATGGCTTTGAATGATATAGTGGACCAGATGGACTTGACAGATATATCCAGAACTTTTCATCCAAAAGCAGCAGAATTCTTTTTGAGTGCACATGGAACATCTCCAAAATAGATCACATCCTAGGTCACAAAACAGCCCTCAAGAAAAATAAAAGATTTTCCCCGTTGAGGATGATGTTAGCTGTGGGCTTTTCATAAATGGCTTTTATGAACTTTAAGTATGTTCCTTCTATCCCGACTTTCTCAAGGGTTTTTATTAAGAAAGGGTGCTGGATTTTGTCAAAGGCCTTTTCTGCATCGATTGACAGGATCATGTGGTTCTTCTCTTTTTTTTTTTTTTTTTTTGTTAATGTGATGTATCACGTTGATTGATTTGCGAATGTTGAACCAGCCCAGCATCCCAGGAATGAATCCCACTTGGTCATGGTGAATAATTCTTTTTATATGCCATTGAATTCAATTTTCTAGTATCTTATTGAGAATTTTGGCATCCATATTCATCAGGGATATTGGCCTGTAGTTCTCTTTTTTTACTGGGTCTCTGTCTGGTTTAGGAATCAAAGTAATACTGGCTTCATAGAATGAGTCTGGAAGTTTTCCTTCCCCTTCTATTTCTTGGAATAGCTTGAGAAGGATAGGTATTATCTCTGCTTTAAACGTCTGGTAGAACTCCCCTGGGAAGCCATCTGGTCCTGGACTCTTATTTGTTGGGAGATTTTTGATAACCGATTCAATTTCTTTGCTGGTTATGGGTCTGTTCAAGCTTTCTATTTCCTCCTGATTGAGTTTTGGAAGAGTGTGGGTGTTTAGGAATTTGTCCATTTCTTCCACGTTGTCCAATTTGTTGGCATATAATTTTTCATAGTATTGAGGAGGGCACCTTTTGGGATGAGCACTGGGTGTTGTATGGAAACCAATTTGAAAATAAATTTCATATATTAAAAAAAAGAAAAATAAAAGAACCGAGATTATACCGTGCATATTTTCAGAAAACAATGCTATGAAACTTGAAGTCAACCACAAGAAAAATTTTGGAAAGCCTCCAAATGCCTGGAGGCAAAGAACATCCTACTAAAGAATGAATGGGTAAACCAGGCACTTAAAGAAGAAATTAAAACGTATATGGAAGCAAGTGAAAATGAAAACATGACAGTCCGAATCCTTTGGGATGCAGCAAAGGCAGTTCTAAGAGGAAAATACATTGCAATCCAGGCCTATATCAAGAAATAAGAAATATCCCAAATACAAAATCTAATAGCACACCTAAAGGAAGTAGAAGCAGAACAGCAAAGAAACCCCAAAGCCAGCAGAACAGCAGAAGAAGGGAAATAATAAAGATTAGAGCAGAAACAAAAAATATAGGACCCCCCCCCGCCAAAAAAATACAGTAGAACAGATCAATGAATCTAATAGCTACTTTTTTTCTTTTCTCGAAAAAACAAACAAAATTGATAAACCCCTAGTCGGGCTTCTCAAAAAGAAAAGAGAGAGGACACAAATAGATAAAAAGCACAAATAAAAGTGGACAGATCACAACCAACATCACAGAAATACAATTGTCAGGGAATACTATGAAAACTTACATGCCAACAAACTGGACAACCTGGAGAAATGGACAAATTTCTAGACACCCACACGCTACCAAAACTCAAACAGGAAGAAATAGAACATTTGAACACACCCATAACCAGTGAAGAAATTGAATCAGTTATCAAAAATCTAACAACAGATAGGAGTCCTGGGCCATATGGCTTCCTAGGGGAATTCTACCAGACATTTAAAAAAGAGTTAATACTTATCCTTCTCAAGCTGTTCCAAAAAATAGACATGGAAGAAAGCTACCGGACTCATTCTGTGAAGCCACCATTACCTTGATTCCCAAACCAGACTGAGACCCCACTAAAAAGGAGAATTACAGACCAATATCCCTGGTTAATATAAATGCAAAAATTCCTAACTAAATACTAGCAAATCAAATTCAACCGCATCTCAAAAGAATTATTCACCAAGATTAAGTGGGATTCATTTCTGGGCTGCATGGCTGGGTCAATATTCTCAAATCAATTAATGTGATACATCACATTAATAGAAGAAAGGATAAGAACCATATGATCCTGTCAGTAGATGCAGAAAAAGCACTTGACAAAATATAGCATCCTTTCTTAATAAAAGCCCTCAAGAAAGTCGGGATAGAAGGAACC